>NC_056431.1:61178256-61280756 GCF_018296145.1 Oncorhynchus tshawytscha
GCGTACTACCTAACATCATGTGGAGACAAAACACCACACTGCAGTTACAGCTGGATGTACCCATCCATCTGTTACTGATGAAACAGTTATATCAAATCGGCTACAATCAGCTGCTACAATGTTATTACTTCTAAATCCACTCCTAGTCCGCTTCTGTGACTCGTAAAGGATAGATGTGTGTGTGTTCGCGTTTTACCTCGGCAATGAAGCCGAGGGAAACAGGAGAGCAGAGCTGGCCCCTCTCCCAGACCCCGTTATTGTAGGCAGCACAGTACATGTCTGCCTTCCACTCTATCTCCTGGGGCTCTGTAAGGGCATACTCCTGCTTCAACAACTCATACACCCTGAAACAGAGAGGGGGAGAGAGCAAGAGGGAAAGGGAGAGAGAGAGCGATAACTAAATGACAGACCTCTCATCAGCGTCTCATTCTAAAGTCACACATCCACTCTACAGTTACAAGATTCCTGTGTGAACACAGCCCAAGATTCTCTGCTGGATTTGGCAAGGCTTCAGTAAGCCATTGTCTGTCCCTCCTTGCCCTCCTCTCCATCACCACTGGCTGACCTCTTGAGCTGGGTGTCCATCTGTAGAAGCTGGACGTAAAAGCTCCCGGGTGAGACCACGTGGGTCAACCTGACCCTCAGGTCTTTCATGTTGGCCGGCAGCATCAGGTAGGGCTGGATCTCTTGGTCCTGTTCTGGGGTCTCCTGGCCCATGGAGGTAGGGGCTGGCTCAGACTCACCCAGAAGACCCTCGAGTGGGGGGTCCCACACTGTGGTGTCTACCACCGGGGCCTGGGTGTCCTTAGATTTGATGCTAAGGAAGAGGGAGATGGGGTAAAACAAAACATCTCCTTTTTGGAACCATACCCACATGTGTGTGTGTGCAGGTATCAAAAAGTCTAAATAAGATTAGTTATTGATTTTACCCATGAAGTATCCTGCTGTGAGATAACAGACACACACTCACCCCTTCTTGAAGCAGGCCAGTTGATCGTTGACCAGCAGATCTTCAATGTTTGCTAACGGCTTGCTGGAATCACTGGTCTCAAACAGCCTGACTGGCAGACCCCTGCCCCTTCGACCAGCCTCTGGGGGTTCAGAAGACACACACAAATCAATCAACTACAGAACAGTCACACGGTTGTCGTAGGATGCCAAGACAGTGCCGTGTGAAAGGAGAACACTCCAGTTCTACCCGTCTTACCTGTGGCCACAGCGGTCACAAGTCTCTGGTCAGCAAGACTCTTGAACTTCTCTATACACGCTTTGCTCCACGTCTCACCCTCTTTCAAAGGAATCACATCAGCCAGGTAGCACTGGATGGCCTGGGTGGGGGGGAGAGGTAATTGTCAGAGCCAGTTGAATAATAGGAGTGCCCTGCCCAGTCTACCAACCCTAGCAGTTAATGCTGGGATGGTATATGGATACAGTCAGCCTTATTTATTCTCCATCAAACATACTCTTGTGTAGTGTGACCTCACCATGGCTGGGAGGGCAAAGAACTCATCCTTGATCTTCCTCAGGTCGTTGACTGACAGTATCTTGTTGTTGCCAAAGTCTACAAACTGGACTTCCACCTTCCTGCCCCCGGGAATACCTACACACAATAACATTTTAATATTTAGGTACACTCTTTTCCATACATTTTTGGAGTTTGCATATAATTTATTATCTAAGGGAGTGGTTCTCAAACCTCTCCTCGGAATCTCCAGACATTTGACAATTTTGTTGTAACCCTGAACTAGCTCACCAGATTTCACTTAGTTGACTATTTGAAATCAGGATGTGGTAGTACTGGAATAGATAAAATACATGGAACGGTTGTGGGCCCCCAGGAGAGGTTTGAGAACCACTGATCTAAGGGGACAATACCGTAAAAACACATTGTGACCTCAATGAGCGTACCTAGGGGCTGTGGCGGTCATTACATTTTGTCAGTTGGTAACAGTCATGCCAATGACTGCTAGTCTCACGGTCTCAAAGACCAAAAACAAACAGGTAGGCTGCTCCTTAATAATCTGAATGGAGTTGTTATTTGTAACAGTACGCACACACACACACTGAAGGAAGAAAAGAAGCGCAGTAACGTTATGTAGCCTCAATTAACCTACCTAGCTAGCTTCTCTCAGTTTGACGCAGTCAAGACAGGTACTATTTAATCAGACACGATGAGAAATAGCAAGCAAGAAGTCTGCTCGCTCTCTCTTTCTGTGCTTGCTCTTGTGTCACTCACTGCGCAAACACACACCGCAGGCCCCTTCTCCCTAGTGCCATGCTCGTTCTGTTGCTCTCCCTCTCCTTTCCTCCACTCCGGTTAATAAAGTACCAAAACAAATGGAATTTTCTCATGCAAGGTTGTGAACCTGACCGGGTCTCTATGTTAAATAGTGTACTGTGCATATTGTGTCCGTCTGGGAAAGCACCGGGTCCATTTTGGAACGGGACCTCTTAACTCCCATCACCATTTATCCTCATCATTCAGATTAGACTGACAACAGGGCGCTGAGTACCAAGCCATTCATTGGCCAGTTGATTATTCTGCCTTATGCATCAGCGCCATTCATGTAGGCCTACAGAGAGCATTCATGTAGGCCTATGTGACTCATGACTGCCGGTGTGGCGGTATTTCGGTCACCGCAACTGCCCTAAGTGTACCCACGCACAGACAGTGTACTGACCGATGACATGGGCCCTGTACCAGACCTTGTCGTCAAAGCGTGCCACACAGGCCTGATCCAGGACAGGACAGTAGACCTCCAAGTCCTGGTCCTCTCCTCTGGTCCCCCTGCTGGGGCAGTCATAGCTGTAACACTCCTGCAGCTTGGCTGTCAGCAGCAGGAACTCCATGTTGTCAACCTGCGTTTAATCAGCGAGGGGGAAGAGTTCAAGAGGGCACTGGAATATCAGCTGATAATGCTTTCATGTGTGTGTGTGTTTGTGTGTGACCTACCAGTTGGATGTAGAAGTGTGAGGGTGTGTCTATGTGGGACACCACAGCGTTGAGCTCTACGTTGGTACGAGGGAAGACAGGAAGGTAGAACTGGAGAGGCCTCCTGCCACATGGCACAGTCTTGGCATTCCACGCCACGGGAGAGTAAAACCTACAGCAGCAGAACGGGACAAACATATTACTACTGATTATCCATGGCAACAAGGAAGAAACTGATGCAGCCTTCCGCAAAACTCATAAGGGAAACACTGGATATGTACAGTATGCAGGGTTCATACACATTTTGACAAATGGAATTAAGACTTTTTCATGACTTTTAACCAAATTTCCATGACCAAAAATTGGTGACGTCTGTGTGTACGTATCAAACAGTATGTAATGTGGTATCGACCCTGGGAGGCTGCTCTCTGATCCCATGTACCAACTCCTGTCGATGTCCAAAGCACTTAACCCCACCACAAAGTAGAATACCTGTTAGGCAACTGTACAAAACAAGAGGTCAGTCTGGAGAGCTACTGGGTGTGCAGGCTTTTGATCAAGCCCTGCTCAAACACAGACAGTTTATCAAGGTTCGGTTCAGCGGCTAATTTCTAAAATGTGGTTTGTTTGAGGGGGACTGGAATAAAAGCCTACCCACCCATTAGCTCTCCTGGAGGATGGTTGACCACCCTTGATGCATAAAATTGCAACATTACAACCAAATACATTTGCCTTTTTAAATAATTTGCTCATTTTATATATCAAAAGATCAAATGGCTTTGATAAGCTACAATTCTTTTTATTCAGCTGAAGCAAGCCCACACATTTTCTTCAGGAAATGTACCTTTTCTAATTTATTTTAGTTACCTTCGAAGTGATTACGTTGCAGGCTGACTAGCCTCTATTGAGTTGCAATGTCCCATACATTGGATGCCCAAATAAACTATAAGTATCACCAAAACAAGTTGAAGCCACTTAATCCAAAAGAAAGGCTACATCTAATCCTTTTTTCTAAAATTACTGTTCACGATTCACAAATTCTTATTTTGATTCACTGCATTTGAAACAAATCCCAACTATTACAATGGTGAACTGTATTGTTCGTTTCGTAAAAAATAATAGTGAATAATCTGAGTCGTTCAAAAAAGTATATCAACTTTGTATGGCCTTATTCGCAAGTGTTTTGGACATGACGAAAACATTAATACAAGCTAACAATAGCTTAACAGTTAACTAAAGGGCACAAGATATGTTTTGAATTGGCTACAAAGTTATTAGTCTGTTCTCTATTTAAGTGATAATGCCCAAGAAGTCGGCACGGGTGTTGTTAAGCCTGAGAAAAAGTCCAGGGCCGGTAAAACTGTGCCAATATATCCTCCAAACACCGGCTTCGAGGGCATTATCACTTTTATACAACGTGTTACCAACATATTACAATAATCATTGACATATTTCCATTAAAAAAAACATTTTAGGAATTTATTCATACTATTTCGTCATTCCACAAGATATAGTCCCAACACAAATCTAAGGTTACTAACCAAGCAGGCTGGTCGTTCGTTCGATCGGTTCGGTTGCCAGAGACGCGACCCAGTCATTCAGTCTTTTTGTTCTGCATCTATGGATGAGCCCCAATCGTTCGTTCTAAACGAACGAACGATTGCAATTCTAGCTGGCAATGTTCTTATCCCTTGCTTGCAAGCTAGCCAACTACAGCTAATTTACAGTCACATAAAAAAGTGCATCCAGAATAACAGCAAAGTAGTTGCATTTGTTTAAGCTGTTTTCTAGTGACATTTATTTGGATACATCCATAACAATAAGCTAATAAGGCGCGATTTCGGCTGGCATAGAAAATGTGCTCACTCGTCAGAACACTGTTGTTCAGAGGAGCTAGCCAACAACTCACCTAACACAATCCCTTCAAACTGAAAAGACTGCAAACTAGTTGCACTTCGTTTAGTTTGACCTTTTTTCAATTAACATTTCTTTGGATATACCCATAAAAATTATGCCAGCTGATTCATGATTTTGACTGGCTGAGAAACGCTGCCTGCCGGTCTCGTCACGTTCATTACTATGGGACAGCTGGAGATCAAATTTGAATATTGAAACAATGTTGCAAATGTCAGAGACAGACAGCAAGGTTTATACCAATCTCTGCTGTTGAAAACTAAATGTTAGTTTAAAAGAAATGTGAGATAATGTCTAGATGCTTTTTACAGTGGAGATCGAGTTGATAAATTGCTTGGCTGGGCTGACGAGACAGCAGGTTGCCCAGTCAGATGGAACAGAGTAAATACGCATTTTAACGTCATAGATTTAGCCGGTGGTAACTTATGTAATAGACACCGGCTGGAATGCGATTTTAACCAATCAGCATTAGACCCACCCGATGTATAACATATTTTATAGGCGAGGCCTACCTGCTGCTGCAATGGTCGACTGTCTCGCTCTCCTTGAGCAACAGCCCACTCTTTTCTCACAAATGCAGGTGATGCGTGTAAACACAGCTGTGCAAAAGTGTCATTCCGATCCTGGCTGATATGTGGATTTTAATTTGATAAAATATTTAAAAACGGTCTCTAAACAAATTACATTAACAGAAATTACTTTTCCCACAACTTTTCAGATTTGATCATTTTCCAAAACCTTTCCAGGCCTGGAAAACACCATTCAAAAAATTCCATGTCTTTTCCAGGATTTATGACCATACGAACCCTGAGTATGTATCTACCTGGCGAGCTCGAGGAAGACCAGGTACTCTCGGAGGGACATGGGCATGTTGCTGGAACCGCTGTCCATGGGGGCTTTCTTCAGGTCCACCAGCAGAGCACCTCTCTCCTGACCAAACACCTGCATCTCTACTGAGGCTGAGCCCACCACGCGGCGAAACTCATCCTGGGCCTCCGCACTCCAGCCTTTAGTCTGGGAGAGAAGAGAGGAAAAGGAGGGGGATGCAGGTAAAGAAAACAAATCTAAACTCATCCTAGTCACTTATACAAAAGCCCTTCACTTGAAGAAAAAGATAGATGGCGACATACACAAATGTTATGTCAGAATATGGACAATATGCAAATGTATGCCCCTTACAAGGTCTGCAGGCACGATGTCATCGACTTACCAGGTCTGCAGGCACAATGTCCTTGAGGGAACACTTGATAGCCTGAGGGAGCCAGCGGCTCATTTCTGATTGGCCGGCCACGTCCACTCTTCTCAGACGCTCATTCATGTCCCTGATGAACAGGTCTGGACCCGCCTCCTCACTGGGAATGGGGAAGTAGAGGTGTAAGAGAAAGACAGACCTGGGTGACTGAAAAAACAAATCAATGTTCTGTCCCCTTTTATGCCTACTAGGTTTTTCACGTGTGTGCGTGTGCATCTGTACCTCTGCAGGGCTATTCCCTTGCAGAAACCGTAGTCTTGGAAGTAGACTCTGACACGGTGAAGTTCAGGAACAGGACAGCTGCGGACCGGGTCCAGGTGACCTCTCTGGAACAGTTCTGTCAGGGTGGCCCGACACCACATCCCCTCCTTCCACTTCACAAACACTGTGGAGCCTGACGGAGACACTCACGCACAATAGTCAGTGGCAACATCGCACTGCTTTCATTTCACAAACACCATAAAGCATAGAGGTAGGGACATACCCACAGTAAGGTATCACACACACACAGTGATCTCACCAGTCTCCAGTATGTCGCTGGCTGTGAACAGTCCTCTCTCTCCAGAGCAGAGGGAGTTTATCTTCTTGGACAGCAGAATACAGGCCCTCTGCTCTGCCACGTGGCGGATGTAGAAGTGGTTAGGGTTCACCACATGGGTCACCATCACCCACTCCTGGAACACTGAACACACTCACAGTTTCTATGTGTCTCTATTCATCAAGTTATAGATTATGTGACCATAACTGTTGTGCATGTTATTATGTGAAATGTGTGTCTGTCTCTCTTCTACCTTTCCCCTGACTGACAGGTGGGAGGTCCTCCTGGCTCTTCTTGCTGCTCCTCTGGGCTCTTTGTCTCTCACTGGCCTGCTGCAGCTCAGACAGGTGAGCTGGGACAACTACAAGCAGAAACCAAGAAACACCATTATTATCCTATGGGTAATGGGGATGCGGTTTACCTCAGCAGACATGCACTGACGTGCACTCTAAATGTTGCTGTGACATTGTCACTAACCTCCAACTGAGAACCCTGCTGCAGTGGTTTTGGATGAGGCTGTGGTGAATTGATGGCAGGATTTCAAACTGACTTCGTCCTTCCCTTCTCCTCCTTGTTCATTCTCCTCTATAATCTCCTCTATGATGACGTTGGGTCCGGAGTCTGAGACAGGGCTGGAGCTGGGTAAGGGCCGAGGGCCAGGGATGGGAGAGGGGCCCCAGGTATGCCTAGTCATCCTCAGGCTTTCCTGCTCCTGGTGAGGTGGAACATGCTCTCTGGTGCTGGGCGGGGGAGGCCTCATCATCGTTTGGCTCACCTGCTGCTGCTGCTGGGGGCGGCTGGGCTCTCTGGTGCTAAGGGAGTGTGGGAGCAGGGGGGCCTTCCTATTGGGCCCAGCCTGCTCCTGGGGCCTCTCTCTGTCTCTGTGGATCAGCTCATCTGTCAGACTGAGGGGGGAGTTCAAAAGTCAGTTAAACCATGTAAACAAAGATACATATATTTTTCTATCTGTAGTCAATTACAGTACGTACATCTTGGCGTTCCCAATGTTGATCTTCAGACACGCCTTCAGACTCCTGCCCAGCGCATCCTGCTGTGCTATGCAGCTAACACACACACATACATTCGCGCCATGGTTCAGATGTGAGTTCCAAACTACAGTAGCAGAACTCAGGTCAGGCCACATAGCTACAGGGTTTTAAATTGTAATTCAGGTCAACTTTATTGACTCACCTCAGTCCAGAGCCCAGAGACAGACACTTCAGGTCAAACGACTGTACATCCACAGAAGCCTGCAGGGTCTCCAACAACTGTTCAACACACAAACACACCTCGTATTCCTTGAAGTGCCACTCTACAACCAGAAGGTGCAGTTTAGTGTATGTGTGTATGTATGCATGTACCTGCTCCAGGTCACAGTAGCTCTCCAGGGAGGGGTGCTGTCCGACCTGCTTGGCCTTCTGCATGGCTGTGTCCAGGGCCCTCATCCTCTCCTCCACCCGGCCCAGTTCCCTCCTGCTGGACGGGAAGTGCTGCTCCATGTTGGTCAGCTCAGCCACCAGTGCCCCCTTCCTGACAATATAGGAATTATACCTTACCCCATGAAACCAGAAAAATAATGGGGTCCACTTACTGTATACATCCATTTGATCAGCCCTGATAAAAAGCATTACAGCCAAGCGCAATACATACAATAAGTAGCAGAAGCTACAAATACATAACACACTAGCCCATTAGTGAGAAGAAGGTATGAGGTGGTTGTAGAGTAGTGTACCTTCTATTGAGGATGGTGAAGGCCCTGTCCATAGCCTCATCTATCTCCATCAGCAGTCTGGCCTTCTCTCTCTTCACCTGCACCATCAAGCCTTTCACCAGAGTCTGCAGAGTTAAGCACACAGCAGGTATGCTACAGGTAACATCTTGCTTTCATACAGGGCTGATTTCCCAGACACAGATTTAGCCTAGTCCTGGACTACAAAGCATGCACAATGTATATTCTCCATTTAATGTGCTTTTTTTTAGTCCAGGACGAGGCTTAATCTGTCTGGGAAACCAGGCCATAGTATTATTGGATCAGTACAGATGGAAGGACAGGAGATCTGGGACAGTACTTTAGTTGCTCACCTGATGGATATTGTCCAGATTTGCCATGTTCTCAGAGGCCTGAGACAGAGCCTCTTCTACTGCTTTCAGTGCTTTCTCTACATCTGGACCCTAGAACAGAATACATATATTGCCTACTATATAGAAACAACAGAAATTCTTCCATTTCTGCAGCATTCTTTAAATAATGCCCTGCATCTCTGTTTGGCTGACCGACTCCAGGAGCTTGGATATTACTGATCAGACAGGCCAAGCACACTTATATTAACGTTAAACCATACCTGTTTTGTGTCCTCCTCGAGAGGTGAAGACGAGGATTTGACTCTGTGATGCCTCGGTCTGTCTCTACCAGAGTTTTAATAAACAAAAATAAAGGTTCAATAATAATAAAAATAAATAAATAATACAGAATAAGAACGATTACATAAAGTGCATTTGGAAAGTATTCAGGTCCCTTGACCTTTTCCACATTTTGTTACGTTAGAGCCTTATTCTAAAATGGATTAAATTGTTTTTTCTCTCTCATTAATCTACACACAAAACCTCTTTAGCAAAAACAGGTTTTATGAAATATTTGCTAATTTATTAAAAATTAAAAACAGAAATACCTTATTTATATAAGTATTCAGACCCTTTGCTATGAGACTCGAAATTGAGCTCAGGTGCATCCTGTTTCCATTGATCATCCTTGAGATGTTTCTACAACTTGATTGGAGTACACCTGTGGTAAATTAAATTAATTGGACAATTTGCAAAGACACACACCTGTCTATATAAGGTCCCACAGTTGACAGTGCAAAACCAAGCCAAAAGGTACTTCAACAAAGTACTGAGTAAAGGGTCTGAATACTCATGTAAATGTGATATCAGTTTTTTATTTTGAATTAGCAAAATTTTCAAAAAACTGTTTTTGCTTCATCATTATGGAGTATTGTGTGTAGATTGACGAGGGGGAAAAAAACAATTGAATCCATTTTAGAATAAGGCTGTAATGTAATTTTTGGGGGGAAAAAGTCAAGGGGTATGAATACTTTACGAAGGCACTATGTAAAAAAAGATTTGTTTATTATTTTTTATACATTTTCAAACATTTAATTGTGGGGTATTGTGCGTAGAATGATGAGGAAAAAAATATAAATTCTCAATTTTAGAATAAGTCTAATGTAACAAAATGTGGAAAAAGTGTAGGGGTCTGAATACTTTCCAAATGCATTCTATTTCTAGTTTGGAGTGTTTGTTCATCATTGAGATATGAGACAGAATCTCTGTGATTCCCAACTAAAGGACCCATAATGGTCTGAGGAGAATGGTAGTGTTCGCTCAAAGTTAGCTGCTAAATGGACACTGAAAAGAAAAATTAGAATAGAGGGAAATAATATTGAAATGTTTTCTATTTATATTTATGCTCTTAATATGTGTGTATGGTCAACTGGACAGCAATTCAGTTTCTGCATTGTAAACTGCCAAAGTGAATCATAGTGGCTGGCATGTGTGTATTTATAAGTTTGTGAAATAAACTGTTATATACCTTTTCATTTTGTTCATTTTGGCTGTGTAGATGAGGCCAATGATTCTGCTGTCCACCTGCAGTCCCTCCACCCCTCCTTCAGGAAGAGTGGACTCAACCTGCAGGAACACCCACTGCATTTCATACAACTACACTACTTATTCACACTGCAGCCAATTAGCCTGCTGGTAAGTAGTATGAACTGGCACAAAAGTATGTGGACACCCCTTCAAATTAGTGGATTCTGCTATATCAGCCACGCCCATTGCTGACAGTAGGGCTGGGCGATATGGCCAAAATCTCATATCCCGATATAGGTAATTTCATATCCCGATAACGATACATATGATATAGCACATTTTCTGTAAATTCAATGAATAACTACTTTATATAAAATGCCTATTTCTCTTTGAATTATACTCAACAAATAAAAAGGTACTTACTCATATTTGATTATTTCTCCTTTTATTTAGAACCTTTGTGCAAATTTTCAATTGTATGTAACAAAACAAAATATTAATGTATAAAATCTAAAAAAAGGTAAATAGAAAACATTAACTATAGTTGCAAACAAAATAAATATAGGCCTAAAATATATTTTGGGGGGCTTGCCTGTTTTGCATGTTATTTTGGCATTAATACGTGTCACATATCAATTTGCATTTGGTACCTTGGGTCGAGAGTTAGCACCAACTCACGAAACCCCCGTTTCTCAACCGTGTAAATTGGGGCCATGTCTTTGCAGATGTAAATTGTAACAGCAGCTGTTATCTCCTTCCAGCTTCGTGATTCTTTGCCATAAATGGTGTGCCGCGGGCAAAAGCCTCTTGCAACGAGTTTGGGGGGGGTTTTGTTTTGAACACTCGACTGTACTTTTTTGGGTCTCATCTGTAGACTCTCTCCGTACTGTTTCACATGATTCTTGCGTAGGTGGTAAAAGAGGTTAGTGGTGTTTGATTCTGTTGTCAGGAACGGCCTGCAGCATATTTTGCAGAGGACAGTTTTCTGGTCTGTGCCAGACTTTTCATACCCAAACCATGTCCATGCGAACGAAGTAGCCCCTCTTAGGTACGAGCTCTGTGTCTCCATGCCACGTTCACTCTCCATGTTTGTTTGCGTTCACATGTGGAAAGAATTTTGCAACACAAAGCGGCATCCAATTGACAAAAATATTGCCGTAAAGAGTGATTTGCGACACAACAAAATAAACAATAGAGCATAATATGAAACGATAGACGTTTTTCTATTGTCACACGATAGATATATATATATATATATATATATATATCTATATCTATATCTATATATATATATCTATATATATCTATATATATCTATATATAGCCCTAGCTGACAGGTACAGTGGGGCAAAAAAGTATTTAGTCAGCCACCAATTGTGCAAGTTCTCCCACTTAAAAAGATGAGAGGCCTGTAATTTTCATCATAGGTACACTTCAACTATGACAGACAAAATGAGGGGGGAAAAAAAATCCAGAAAAATCACATTGTAGGAATTTTAATGAATTCATTTGCAAATTATGGTGGAAAATAAGTATTTGGTCTGTAACAAAAGTTTATCTCAATACTTTGTTATATACCCTTTGTTGGCAATGACAGAGGTCAAACGTTTTCTGTAAGTCTTCACAAGGTTTTCACACACTGTTGCTGGTATTTTGGCCCATTCCTCCATGCAGATCTCCTCTAGAGCAGTGATGTTTTGGGGCTGTTGCTGGGCAACACGGACCTTCAACTCCCTCCAAAGATTTTCTATGGGGTTGAGATCTGGAGACTGGCTAGGCCACTCCAGGACCTTGAAATGCTTCTTACGAAGCCACTCCTTCGTTGCCCGGGCGGTGTGTTTGGGATCATTGTCATGCTGAAAGACCCAGCCACGTTTCATCTTCAATGCCCTTGCTGATGGAAGGGGGTTTTCACTCAAAATCTCACGATACATGGCCCCATTCATTCTTTCCTTTACACGGATCAGTCGTCCTGGTCCCTTTGCAGAAAAACAGCCCCAAAGCATGATGTTTCCACCCCCATGCTTCACAGTAGGTATGGTGTTCTTTGGATGCAACTCAGCATTCTTTGTCCTCCAAACACAACGAGTTGAGTTTTTACCAAAAAGTTATATTTTGGTTTCATCTGACCATAAGACATTCTCCCAATCTTGTTCTGGGTCAGCGAAATGCTCTCTAGCAAACTTCAGATGGGCCTGGACATGTACTGGCTTAAGCAGGGGGACACGTCTGGCACTGCAGGATTTGAGTCCCTGGCGGCATAGTGTGTTACTGACGGTATGCTTTGTTACTTTGGTCCCAGCTCTCTGCAGGTCATTCACTAGGTCCCCCCGTGTGGTTCTTGTGATCATTTTGACACCATGGGGTGAGATCTTCCGTGGAGCCCCAGATCGAGGGAGATTATCAGTGGTCTTGTATGTCTTCCATTTCCTAATAATTGCTCCCACAGTTGATTTCTTCAAACCAAGCTGCTTACCTGTTGCAGATTCAGTCTTCCCAGCCTGGTGCAGGTCTACAATTTTGTTTCTGGTGTCCTCTGACAGCTCTTTGGTCTTGGCCATAGTGGAGTTTGGAGTGTGACTGTTTGAGGGTGTGGACAGGTGTCTTTTATACTGATAAGTTCAAACAGGTGCCATTAATACAGGTAATGAGTGGAGGACAGAGAAGCCTCTTAAAGAAGAAGTTACAGGTCTGTGAGAGCCAGAAATCTTGCTTGTTTGTAGGTGACCAAATACTTATTTTCCACCATAATTTGCAAATAAATTCATTAAAAATCCTACAATGTGATTTTCTGGATTTTCCCCCCTCATTTTGTCAGTCATAGTTGAAGTGTACCTATGATGAAAATTACAGGCCTCTCATCTTTTTAAGTGGGAGAACTTGCACAATTGGTGGCTGACAATACTTTTTTGCCCCAATGTATATAAAAATGAGCACAGCCATGCAATCTCCATAGACAAACATTGGCAGTAGAATGGCCTTACTGAGGAGCTCTGTAACTTTCAACGTGTCACCGTTATAAGATGACACTTCTCCAAAAAGTAAGTTTGTCAAACTTCTGCACTGCTAGAGCTGCCCAGGTCAATTGTAAGTGCTGTTATTGTGAAGTGGAAACCCCTAGGAGCGACAACGGCTCAGCCGTGAAGTGGTAGGCCACACAAGCTTACAGAATGGGACCACAGAGTGCTGAAGCGTGTAAAAATTGTCTATCCTCGGTTGCAACACAATTCCAAACTGCCTTTGGAAGCAACGTCAGCACAAGAACTGTTCATCACCAACAAACTAACATGGTCCAAGCACACGAAGACAGTCGTGAAGAGAGTACGACAAAACCTATTCCCCCTCGGGAGACTGAAAAGATTTGGCATGGGTCCTCAGATCCTCAAAAGGTTTTACAGCTGCACCATCGAGAGCATCCTGACGGGTTGCATCACTGCCTGGTATGGCAACTGCTCTGCATCTGACAGCAAAGCACTACAGAGGGTAGTGCGTATGGCCCAGTACATCACCGGGGCCAAGCTTCTTGCCATCCAGGACCTCTATACCAGGCGGTGTCAGAGGAAGGCCCTAAAAATTGTCAAATACTCCAGCTCTAGTCATAGACTGTTCTCTCTGCTACCTCATGGCAAGCGATACCAGAGCGCCAAGTCTAGGTCCAAGAGGCTTCTAAACAGCTTCTACCCCAAAGCCATAAGACTCCTGAAAGTCTAATCAAATGGCTTCCCAGACTATGTCACCCCCCCACTTCTACACTGCTGCTACTCTGTTATCTATGTATAGTCACTTTAATAGCTCTACCTAAATGTCCATATTACCTCAATTACCTCGACACCGGTACCCCCTGTATATAGCCCCGCTATTGTTATTTTACTGTTCCTCTTATCTCTTACTTTTTTTTAAAGGTATTTTCTTAAAACTGCATAGTTGTTTAAGGGCTTGTAAGTAAGCATTTCCCTGTAATGTCTACTACACCTGTTGTGTTCAGCGCATGTGACAAATATAATTGGATTTGATTTATATTACTGTAAATGTGAAAATGTTGAAAATATAGGGACTATTCATATACAGGGAAGTGTATACATTCAGCATTGCATTTACAGCCTTACCCCTTTTGAAATATGTATGTGACCATCAGTTTCATGTAGTGTTTGTTGTATAGCTGACATCAGGTGCTAGTACTGTACTGTACCTTGCATTCAGGGCACAGAATGACATTGTTAAACTCCAGCGAGCGCAGACAGGTAGTGCAGAAGATGTGGGAACATAGGAGGACATTGGGAAGGTTGCCAACGATTTCGTCCTCTGAAAAGATTAATGGCATTAAAATGTATCATACAACGTTTTGTGCATTTTTAGATTGGGGGAAGGAGGTGACTAAACCTGCAACAAAAAAAATGTTCCTATGCCACAATAGAGTTAACGTTAACGGAAGATACTTCCTCTCTGGCCATAATGGTCCACGTATTGGCACTGTGGCAGTCTATAGGAAGAATGAGATGATGTGTCCGGACCGAACTCTTGATAAGCTTCTTCAAGTCAACAAAATGTATTATTAACTACAATATAACGTTACTGTATAAACACAGTTCGCCTGTTTACTGAAGAAAATGGACCGTATAACTTTTGGTAGCCACAACGTGGCCCGAAGCTAGCTAACAGGTGTGCAATTTGACAGGTAACGTTAGCTCGATATAGCTAAAACTTTAAACAACATGAATGACAATATGTGGACTGGCAAATTATAATTATTACAAAGAATTTACCTGGTAAAGTGTAAGCAATACCGCATATGTTACAAACCACAGAGTTCGGGTTGTCGGCTCGAGGCGTTCTGTCCGACATTTTTGAACGGACGACTACGGTTCACATCGATTGAAAGAATGTTCTGTCTGAGTCCTCTGCCTCCAATTATGTCACGTGCGCATAAAGGCACGCAAGAGCAGATGGAAAGGCCCGACGGTGCACACGACAGGATGGATGGAAAAGGCTGCGGAGAAAAGGCAACTTCTTTCTCCATAATTCCCACTTGAGGGCGCCATATCATACTTTAGCAATCCCAGGCCTTCCGGAACCGCCTGCACCCGGCAGTGATGTAGTCTGTGATATTGTGGTCAAGACAGGTAGGCTAAAGAACACGTTGACCATTGTGCACTCAAGTGCATGATGATAACAATTAATTTTAAACATAATAAAGAAAGTATGCATATTTCCACCGTTTTTTCACCTTCTTGCCATTAAATTGGTTTAAGGAGGAAATCGAAACCTTTACAGCTGAATGGACAATGTTATATTTACGAACGGGTCCAAGGGGGATATGAGTGTACAGCCGGCTGCATAGATTCACTTTTGACGGTAAGATGAAACTACTTAATACCGGCCTTTCGGGTAGCAATGGTAAACCTTCTATTTAAAATGAGTAATAATATTTAAATTGGTTGTATGAATGTGTTAATTATGTACATGTTATTGCCTACAGGTGAAACAAGTGCTTTGGGGCAGACAGTGAGAAAGAACAGTTTAAAATTTGTTTTACATGTAAATTGACCTAATTGATTTAATGTCTATATATTTCAATCTCATAATTGTGACTGACTGTTTGATTCCCACAGTATACATTCATTAATGTGCAGCAATGAGGCTGAGGAGACATCACTTCGATCTGTATGCAACTGCAGTATTCCAAACACGGTGCAGCACAAGCTGTGCAATGGAGCTGAATAATGGGAAGTGACAGGTTACCAGGAGCAGAGAGGCCAGACGGCATAGGTAATGTAGTAAACACAGTCAAATACAACAACTTTGCCCTTCAGCCTGCGTCCACCAGTCTGAGGTAAAGGAAAAAAGTAGGCCCTACATTCAACCAGGTGAGGCTTGTGAACTGTGTGTGGCTGTCCATGTGGGTGTTTGAGTGAGAAAGACACAGAGGAGAACCAATCTGTAAAAAAGCACAGCAGACTGAAAACGGGACAGCCGGGCATTCATGTAGTTGAGTCTGTTTCTGCTGTAACATGGACTCTAGAACCTGATGAAACTTTGTTGCAGAAACAAGCAAGGTGTTGTAGTAAACAATACTTTAGTTTCCTAGGCAATGCCCCCCTCTCTGCAGCAGCAGCACATGTAGTCAGGAGTGGAGCAGAGAAGAGGAGAAAATGTGCATCTTAAAACACTATTTGTTGTTGGTATTAGAACAGTTATAACATTGGCCGCAGTCATTTAGCTGACCAATTACGTCATTCAAAATTCCATGACCGTCACAGCCCTAGGGTAAGTATGGCAAAAAGAGGCATGGCTTTATCCTACTGACTGTAGCCTGTCAGACAGATGCCTAGAGTGCAAAGAGATGTACGAGTCTGTCTGTGGAGGAATCTGGCCTATGGTATTTACCAGGGCTAGCTGCAGACTGACAGGGGGAGAAGCATTTTTACCACGGGTAATGAACCAATGAGGTGGGCTGCCCAGGGGGGGTCGACAACAATACCAAATTCCCAATAATTCATTGGATTCATCGGATTGACAGTGTGGTGTTCAACAGCATTTGTCTCCCTGCTCAGGCCTGTGTCTCTGGAACACATGAAAAGGTCAACAGACACTCCAGGAGACTCGCACTCAGGGTTTGGTACTAAGTACACCCCCTATTTTCCCCCAAAGGGAAAATAGAGACATACAGTAGATCTTCTCATTAAATCTAGGTCAGCTGACACAAACAGGATTGCTCTTTTTGTGAACTGAGCTGTGCCTATGGCGTTATTGCATGAAAGGTAATGGGAGAGATACAGAGGGCCATATTGTACCCCCACAATACACTGATCCTGCTCAATGTGCTCATTGGATCCATGTATAAGCCTACTCAATAGAGAGGTTTTCTGTCTTCAGATGGTCTTCTCTCTTTAAAGAACGGCTCCTGGAATCTGTCCTTAAATTTCAAAGCCAATATGGCTCTTAACAACCAACATTTATTTATTATTCTTTATACAGTATATAATATTGTTAGATGCGAGAGTTTCGGGAAAATATTGCTCTCTTTTAAGTTGGGATCTAAGTTCTCCAAGTTAATTTTAATTGAAGAAGTGAATGCCACCACATACTATGTGTGAACCCTCAGGTGCCCTGGTCCTCTCTCTCTCAGAGGGCTTTCCTTTTTCCCCCATCCCCTCTTCCATTCCCCCATCCCCTCCACTCTTCATTGACCCTGTCTTCAAAGCAGTGCTGGGAGGTGGAGGTACCAGTCGGACCTAAAGGGGGTATTTAGAAGCGACCGGAGGCCCTAATAGCCGGGGATATCACACACAGCCACATCAGAGGGCCTTCGTTCGCCAGGGCACTAATCACACTGTCGCCAACTATCCCAGGGCCTGTCAGTCATAAACAGGTGTTACTCCCCCCGCCCCCTCTGATTGGGGACAATTGCCTTTGAAACAGTGGCCTTTTGAATGGTACTGTGCCGGGGGGTGCAGAGGGTGGGGTCTTTAGCGGTGGGGGTATATTTGAGTAGTAAGCCCTAAGCTGTCTGGGTAAATCACAGTGTGACAATTATCTCACTTTGCTGCACTTTCAGAATGCTTGACCTGCTTCTCAGCATTGATACACATTCTCAGGGCGAGACGGGGGTCGTAACCGAGGGTTCTAGTGTGTGTGAAGGAGTGAGTGTGTTTCAGTGTGTTAGTGAATGAGTGATATAGAGAGAGAGACAGCGAGAATGTATGTATACATGTTTTATCTGTAGGTCTCCATTCACTATAAGTACTGTATGAAACACAAACTTTCGTCAAACAGTGCATAATAGGGCATTTGTGATTTTTTTTGTTCGTCTTTGTAATCTCTTTGATTTCATTCTCAGGCCTTGTTATGCATAACTCACTAGTCACTACATCAATATTATGACAAGTATTTATTTAGAAAACTTGGAAGAGGCAGATATATTGTAACAAACATCAAAACTCTTCATGTGTACCAGTAATTGTGGTCCATAAATATAGTTTGACACAGAACATGATTTGGTTTTCACACCACAGTGTGTTATTGATGATGACTCACTACTTGAACATTTGGCCTACATGTCTCTCCTCCACATACTAATAGCTGGAATAGAGTGAATGGAATGGTATCAAACACATGGAAACCAGGTGTTTGATACCATTCCATTTACTCCGTAAACATCTGGAAAGATAACTCCATCCCACAACATCTCACTCATCATTATTCATGATTCATTCATGATTTCTCTTAATCATGGCATTTTCAGGATTCATTAATAAGGGTTCAGAAACCTCTTATATCCACTCACAACTTTAGACTACTTAAATACAATATAAGTGAATTTGTTCAAATACTTATGACACCTTCAAATGGGGGGACTAGATACATAACAGTAAAACAGATATTTATGAAAATACCCTCAAATAAAATATGACATTCTGTACTGTCGCCTAATAGCTTCACTGTCCAAATACATATGCAGGGGAGTGTAAATAATACAAAAAATGAATATAGCAATCGCAGATTGGCACTTTAATCTATACTTAAACCTTCTCCTACTGTCTACTAAAGCTCCCAGCTCTGCTCTATTATAAACCAAAGTGGATTGGAGTCCATATAACTTACACCACTGTTTATTATGACTCTTCATAGAGGGGTGTAGTGTGCTGTCTTGTGCCTTGTGACTCAGGCTTACACCTGGTCTGGTGGAGACCCAGCCAAACTAGATGAGACAAATGAATGGAAAATCCGCTGGATATGAAGAGAATGGATATAGGCTCAAGTGGGATATGTGTTCTCTGGCTCACTGTTAGGCATGTGAAGTAAAATGGCCCAGTGGAATATTGGAAAAGGCTTCTCTGCTGTAATCCATCAGTAGAAGATCTGGACCTCTTCACATGGCTCTGGGAAGATGTTGCCTTCAGGCACAGATGTAGGATCAACATATCATCTCCAAATCATAATCTTAACCTGGATTAATCCAATTTAATCAAATTTAATCACTTGGCATTACTGGCACTACATTATTGCTGTTAGTCAATAATGTACAGTATAGATGTGGTCAGAGTGTGAGACAGATCTGTTATCTGTTATGTTTTTCCTCATAATCCTGGACTATCGGACCACCATTTTATTACGTTTGCAATTGCAACAAATAATCTGCTCAGACCCCAACCAAGGAACATCAAAAGTCGTGCTATAAATTCACAGACAACACAAAGATTCCTTGATGTCCTTCCAGATTCACTCTGTCTACCCAAGAACGCCAGAGGACAAAAATCAGTTAACCACCTAACTGAGGAACTCAATTTAACCTTGCGCAATACCCTAGATGCAGTTGCACCCCTAAAAACTAAAAACATTTCTCATAAGAAACTAGCTCCCTGGTACACAGAAAATACCCGAGCTCTGAAGCAAGCTTCCAGAAAATTGGAACGGAAATGGCGCCACACCAAACTGGAAGTCTTCCGACTAGCTTGGAAAGACAATACCGTGCAGTACTGAAGGGCCCTTACTGCTGCTCGATCATCCTATTTTTCTAACTTAATTGAGGAAAATAAGAACAATGCGAAATTCCTTTTTGATACTGTCGCAAAGCTAACTAAAAAGCAGCATTCCCCAAGAGAGGATGGCTTTCACTTTAGCAGTGATAAATTCATGAACTTCTTTGAGGAAAAGATCATGATTATTAGAAAGCAAATTACGGACTCCTCTTTAAATCTGCGTATTCCTTCAAAGCTCAGTTGTCCTGAGTCTGCACAACTCTGCCAGGACCTAGGATCAAGAGAGATGCTCAAGTGTTTTAGAACTATATCTCTTGACACAATGATGAAAATAATCATGGCCTCTAAACCTTCAAGCTGCATACTGGACCCTATTCCAACTAAACTACTGAAAGAGCTGCTTCCTGTGCTTGGCCCTCCTATGTTGAACATAATTATCGGCTCTCTATCCACCGGATGTGTACCACACTCACTAAAAGTGGCAGTAATAAAGCCTCTCTTGAAAAAGCCAAACAGTGACCCAGAAAATATAAAAAACTATCAGCCTATATCGAATCTTCCATACCTCTCAAAAATTTTAGAAATGGCTGTTGCACAGCAACTCACTGCCTTCCTGAAGACAAACAATGTATACGAAATCCTTCAGTCTGGTTTTAGACCCCATCATAGCACTGAGACTGCACTTGTGAAGGTGGTAAATTACCTTTTAATGGCATCAGACCGAGGCTCTGCATCTGTCCTCGTGCTCCTAGACCTTAGTGCTGCTTTTGATACCATCGATCACCACATTCTTTTGGAGAGATTGGAAACCCAAATTGGTCTACATGGACAAGTTCTGGCCTGGTTTAGAGCTTATCTGTCCGAAAGATATCAGTTTGTCTCTGTGAATGGTTTGTCCTCTGACAAATCAACTGTAAATGTCGGTGTTCCTCAAGGTTCTGTTTTAGGACCACTATTGTTTTCACGATATATACAGGAAGTGGATGGCTGCAAACTTTCTACTTCTAAACTAGGACAAAACAGATATGCTTGTTCTAGGTCCCAAGAAACAAAGAGATCTTCTGTTGAATCTGACAATTAATCTTAATGGTTGTACAGTCGTCTCAAATAAAACTGTGAAGGACCTCGGCGTTACTCTGGACCCTGATCTCTCTTTTGAAGAACATATCAAGACCATTTCAAGGACAGCTTTTTTCCATCTACTTAACATTGCAAAAATCAGAAACTTTATGTCCAAAAATGATGCAGAAAAATTAATCCATGCTTTTGTCACTTCTAGGTTAGACTACTGCAATGCTCTACTTTCCGGCTACCCGGATAAAGCACTAAATAAACTTCAGTTAGTGCTAAATACGGCTGCTAGAATCCTGACTAGAACCAAACAATTTGATCATATTACTCCAGTGCTAGCCTCCCTACACTGGCTTCCTGTCAAAGCAAGGGCTGATTTCAAGGTTGGCATGATGACTCCTTGCTGTCCCCAGTCCACCTGGCCGTGCTGCTGCTCCAGTTTCAACTGTTCTGCCTGTGATTATTATTATTTGACCATGCTGGTCATTTATGAACATTTGAACATCTTGGCCATGTTCTGTTATAATCTCCACCCGGCAAAGCCAGAAGAGGACTGGCCACTCCACATAGCCTGGTTCCTCTCTAGGTTTCTTCCTAGGTTTTGGCCTTTCTAGGGAGTTTTTCCTAGCCACCGTGCTTCTACACCTGCATTGCTTGCTGTTTGGGGTTTTAGGCTGGGTTTCTGTACAGCACTTTGAGATATCAGCTGATGTACGAAGGGCTATATAAATACATTTGATTTGATTTATCTGGTCTGATGTACTCCAGGGATATCATAGTGTCCCTGGACATAATATCGTCCCTACTCCTATGGCCGCCTTTCCTTACAGTTCTCTGCTGCCAATGACTGGAACGAACTGCAAAAATCACTGAAGTTGGAGACTTCTATCTCCCTCACTAACTTTAAGCGTCAGCTGTCAGAGCAGCTTACCAATCGCTGCAGCTGTACACAACCCATCTGTAAATAGCCCATCAACCCAACTACCTACGTCATCTCCATATTTGTTTTTGTTTTTCTGCTCTTTTGCACACCAGTATTTCTACTTGCACATCCTCATCTGCACATCTATACTCCAGTGTTAATTGCTAAATTGTAATAACTTTGCCACTATGTCTGACCTCCTTATTTCATTTGGACACACTGTATACAGATTTTTCTATTGTGCTATTGACTGTAGGTTTGTTTATCCCATGTGTAACTCTGTGTTGTTGTTTTTGTCGCACTGCTTTACTTTATCTTGGCCAGGTCGCAGTTGTAAATGAGAACTTGTTCTCAACTGGCCTACCTGGTTAAATAAAGGTGAAATAAAAATTAAAAATAAATAGTGTGAATGGTTAGACCTTACTGTACACTGTATCTCTGTCATTGAATGAAGGGAGATGGTATGTCTGTACACTTTTGAGAAATGATGCAACAGATGTTGTCAGTGTCTCTAGGAAGAAGGCCACACACACACACACACTCTAAACTAAGGATCCTGGGACTAAACACCTCCCTCTGCAACTGGGTCCTGGACTTCCTGACGGGCCGCACCCAGGTGATGAAGGTAGGAAACAACACCTCCACTTCGCTGATCCTCAACACTGGGGCCCCACAAGGGTGCATGCTCAGCCCCCTCCAGTACTCCCTGTTCACCCAGGACTGCGTGGCCAAGCACGCCTCCAACTCAATCATCAAGTTTGCAGATGACACAACAGTAGTAGGCTTGATTACCAACATTGACGAGACAGCCTACAGGGAGGAGGGGAGGGCTCTGGGAGTGTGGTGCCAGAAAAATAACCTTTCACTCAACATCAACAAAATAAAGGAGATGATCATGGACTTCAGGAAACAGCAGAGGGAGCACCCCCCTGTCCACATTGACGGGACTGTAGTGTAGAAGTTGGAAAGCTTTAAGTTCCTCGGCATACACATCACTGACAAACTGAAATGGTCCACCCACAGTGGAAGGCGCAACAATGCCTCTTCAACCTCAGGAGGCTGAATAAATTTGGCTTGTCACCTAAAACCCTCACAAACTTTTACAGATGCACAATTGAGAGCATCTTGTCAGGCTTTATCACTGCCTGGTATGGCAACTGCACTGCCTGCAACCGCAGAGCTCTCCAGAGGTTGGTGTGGTCTGCCCAATGCATCACCGGGGGCAAACTACCTGCCCTCCAGGACACCCTATGTCACAAGAAGGCCAAAAATATAATCAAGGATGACAACAACCCGAGCCACTGCCTGTTCACCCCGCTACCATCCAGAAGGCGAGGTCAGTACAGGTGCATCAAAGCTGGGACCGAGAGACTGAAAACAGCTTCTATCTCAAGGCCATCAGACTGTTAAATAACCATCACTAGCACATTATATGCTGCTGCCTATATACATAGACTTTAAATCACTGGCCACTTTAATAAATGGAACACCAGTCACTTTAATAATATTTACATATTTTGAATTGCTCATCTCATATGTACAGTATATACTGTATTTTATTCTACAGTATCTTAGTCTGTGCTGCTCTGACATTGCTAGTCCATATATTTATATATTCTTCATTCCATTCCTTTACTTTGATTTGTGTGTATTGGGTATATGTTGTGAAATTGTTAGATATTACTTATTACTTAGATATTACTTAGATATTTCTGCACTGTCGGAGGTAGAAACACAAGCATTTCACTACACCCACAATAACATCTGCTAAACACGTGTATGTGACCAATAAAATGTCATTTGATTTGACAGAAAAGGAGATGAGACCCTCCTGTCAATCACAAACACAACACATGATAAAAACGCCGGAGTACTCTGTTGCAAAAACACTTGTTCCAAGCATTTCGCTACACCCGCAGTGACGTCTGCTAAATATGTGTATGTGAACAATACAAGGTGATTTTAATTGATTTAGTTGATGGAAAAAAACACAACACATGTGTTGGTTAGCTGGGAAAGTGCCATGCAAGCACTATAACCTATTTATAAACAGAAATCCCACTGCATCTTGATAGTTCTTGAAGCATGTCAAATTCAAGGAAGGCATTGGTTCTACTGGTTCCATACATTTCCCCATCATAGTCATTCTGATTGGACATTTGAAGGTAGAGTCCTGGCCTACTCTCTCTAGTCTTTTTCCGGATAGAGAGAAATCTTATCTACAGGGAAGAGGTTCCATGCCCTCTCTAAGGAAGTGCTTCCTGAGATATGCTGTAAGTCAGTTCAGCTCTAGTTAGGGAGAATCTTTGCCTCCAGTTTAAGATACATCTTACACCCTGTCTTGAGCTACAAAGGCATGCCATGTTTGTATATAAAACCAACCATGAGGAATTCTGTCCAAATAGATATTAGATAACATACTTTTTTATTAATGTCACGTTGTGTGAAGGATCGGGAGACAGGCGCAGGAATGCGTAATAGTTTTTGAAAATTTCCACCCAAATTACAGTGTGCCATGTAAAGACCGAACAAACACATATACAAAACACAGGGTTGAACCGAAACAAAAGAGCGAGGAGTACCTCGAATACATACATGGGATGAGACCCGAAAACACAAGCGCACAATATACATCACGCTACGTGACCCGTAATCATATATGCACATCCAAACGGCACTAAAGCCAAAACAACACAGCACAGGTACTCACAGGCACGACGGACATTGAAACAATAATCGAAAACCCAATGGGAACCAAAGGACACATTTCTACAATTACTAATCAGGGGAGAATATGGGGACCAGGTGTGCGTAATGACACAGTTCAGGCCAGTGACGTAGACCTCCGAAACTGGTGCACGGAATGAGCAACTGTACCGGGGACTCCATGACATTTAAGACAAATTTAAGTTCTTTATCAAAACTGTAGTGGATGTGTGTTCTCACATGACTAGCACTCCATTCATTTCACCACAGGCTTCAAATCAACTCTTATTTGTCACGTGCGCCGAATACAACAGCTGTAGACCTTACTTACAGGCTCTAACCAATAGTGCAAAAAAGGTATTAGGTGAACAATAGATAAGTAAAGAAATAAAATCAACAGTAAAAAGACAGGCTATATACAGTAGCGAGGCTACATACAGACACCGGTTAGTCAGGCTGATTGAGGTAGTATGTACATGTACATGTGCTGTTCTCAAATGCATGGAGAGCACAAGGCACAGCACTTGTGGCCTAACAGTTTGGATGCTTGGTAGTCTTGTGTTTGTTTGTAGATTTTCAAATGAATGACAATGTTTGGTAGACGTATCTAATTGAGGTCATGGGTTCAACCAAGCGATGGTTTGACTGGCAGATATCTGGAGGTGCACGTATGGACACAAAACAGACAAACACACACTCACTCCTTTGCCCGTTGTATCATTATTACCCCTCACCCTGCCGGGGTTTCCGATGCCCTCCGCAGGCACTCCCTCTAGTCTTTGATGTTCTATCTCTCCTTTTCCGCCCCTCTTCTCTCTGTCCCTATCTTGCCTTCTGTGTCTCTCTTCACTGTCGTTGATCGCTCGTCCCTAGTCACATTTCATATGGTGCCTTAAATGGCCCTTTGGCTTCCTGGCATTAGCATAACCACTAACCTAGCTAATACTCATGACCATGGACGTCCCCTCATGTTAAAAGAGTTAGCTCCCATCACTCAGCTCTAGGCTCCACACTACTTCGTAATGAGAGAAGACACTGCTCTAGGTGATGCAGAGCTGCATTAGCACTCAACCAAACAGGGAGACACATGCACGTATGAACACACACACAGGCACACTAGTACTGACTCTGGGATGGATGTCACTGTAATGAAAAGATCAACACTAACACACTTTGGTAGCTAGACACAGTTCTATGTGTGTACTGACTGATGAAGTGCTTGTCAAACCAGGCTTCTCTTGAGGGGTGGTCATGATGACAATACCTCTAAGTGAGGCTGTTAGGCCATTTTTTGCCTCTTGTAATGTCTTCCTATACCCCTGCACCCAGATGTTGTGTGCTTGGGATTTTACTGCACTATATTAGCCAGATGCAAGCATAGACCATCAGCCTGGGACTACACCCCTTTGTTTATGTGATATAGG
This sequence comes from Oncorhynchus tshawytscha, assembly GCF_018296145.1. NCBI lineage: Eukaryota > Metazoa > Chordata > Actinopteri > Salmoniformes > Salmonidae > Oncorhynchus > Oncorhynchus tshawytscha. The sequence goes on from NC_056431.1 coordinate 61,204,083, forward strand.
ACTGATGATGTCTCTCCATCCTACTGGGTTTGAGTCATTTACATGTGGAACTAATCTGCCCACACCAAAGACCTCGCCCGTTGGATACCGCCACCATCTTGTAAAACAATGGGTTACCATGGCGATATATCGTGTTGAGGTATTCCCAGTTTATTGGGGAACAGGATTTTATTAACACTTTCTGAATGTAATCTGGAAATATAATTTTATTTCAGTGGTGTCGTGCAGCGGCTCAATCTGTGACATCCATTAAGACTTTAATGTAATGGTTCTCATGCTGAGGCAGAGTCTGCACAATATTTAGGATAATAACAAGACAGGTTTTCATTGACGTTTGGGTCTACGCACAACAACATAACTGTGAACTGGGTTTTTGGGCTGTTTTAAGATATTGCACAAGTGCCATAGTCGGCTCAGAGTGAGAGATGAGAGGAATTCATATGTTTGTGTTCTATATGCTCTACCTGTCAAACAGACAATGTCGCACAAGTGGATCAGATTTACACAGTAAAAACAGTGGAGGAAAATAACCTGTCCAATCAGAAAATTTGCAGTCACAGCTCGCTTGAGTGAGACTAAATATTTGAGTGTTGTGCGTTTTTGTGTTTCTTTGCTTTGTTTTACAGTGTGGATGGAGTGAGGGACACATTGGAATCCAGCCATACCTCATTCGCCTGGCCCCAGCACTGTCGGTCTCTCCTCTGTGAAAATAGGTCAATAGGACTGAAGGTTGAGCAGAACACGTTTTCAGACCGACCATAATGTCAACATATTGCCCCATTCACTTGATTCCTGTACGACCACATTCCAATGCTTAAGTTTTCTTAATCCCTTCATTTCAACTTCAAGATTGGAATAAAACTATCTGTAAATTCAGGAAGCATGCCCAGAAATATGTGGAATGTGCTTTCAACAAAAGGGGAAGTGTGGTTTGGCAACGTGATTTTTCACCCCATTGACTTAAATCCTCCATTGTACTCATGGTCTTTGTCTAGAGGTATGTATTTACAGTACTGTATGCTTCAGCAATGAAGAAATCAGGACCAGTTTATTTAGCCTTTGAGGATATTGACACACAGAGGAGTTGGCTGTAGCTTTTGGTCTTTGGTTAAGACTGTACAGTGCTCTCAGTGCTCTCGTAGTCGACAAGCTATACATTGATAACCAACTGTTTCTGAGACACCAAGACCACTCCATGGCTATTCTAAATAAAATGGAACATCCAACACTATTAATGGTAGGGATTGTAGTAAAAAAATAAACAGATATAATCAAATACAACCATTAATAAAGAAACTATAAATACACTATACTATTCAAGTTAGGGAATGTTGAAAAATAATTTGTATTCTATTTTTTATGTATAGTATTTATAAATAGATAAAAGATAGGACAATACATGAAATAATAAATCCCCAAATACAAGGAACTTGAACACAATAGTATAAATAGAAAAATGACAAACCGAGGACATAAATGCCACCATATGTGGGTATGAACGGGTATATTTCTGAGAGAAGAGCGGGTGTGTAGGATGAGGGGGTGCCTGTGTGTTTCGTGTGATTTGAAAAGTGTGATGAGTTAAGTGAGTGAGTAAGGAAAATGGTTGCAAATGCCAGAGCCCATGTGTCTGCGAGCAGGAGTTGTGACAGAGCGATAGTCTTCACTTTTGCACAGATATGGGATATACATTTTTAAATAAAACTATACGCATTCACACATCAAGTCTTCTCTTGAGTTTGGCTCGGGGATGGAATAACCGTTGAACATTTGAGGTTGTGTGTGTGTGTGTGTGTGTGGGGAGGGATGGGGGGGTGTAGGTCGGTCTATGGGTGGAAGGGGAGAGATGGACAGAGGTGGGTGAGTGAGTGTATGCATCCCACATCTGTTGACAAAAATATAGAATTCCTACTACTGGCTGTTGTTATGGGTAACAATCCTTCCTAGAGGTGCTAATATTATTATGCGTATTATTCAGCAATTGTGGGAAAGAATTAAGATATGCAAGATTTTTTGAATGTACAGTACCAGTCAAACGTTTGGACAGACCTAGTCATTCAAGGGTTTTTCTTTATTTGTACTATTTTCTACATTGTAGAATAATAGTGAAGACTTCAAAACTATGAAATAACACATATGGAATCTGTAGTATCCAAAAAAGTGTTAAACAAATCCAAAATATTTTATATTTGAGATTCTTCGAAGTAGCTACCCTTTGCCTTGATGACAGCTTTGCACACTCTTGTAGAGTTTTGTTGTCTGTTAGTTTACTGCAATTAGGGGAGGGGTGGTAGGGTTAGGGGAAAATAATAAAGAAGGAAATATATTTCATTAGTATATACCATTTAGGGGAGGGGTGGTAGGTTTAGGGGGAAATAATTTAGAATAATTTAGATGCTTGCAGCATTCAAGGTCCCAAGAACATAAGAGGCCTCCATCATTCTTAAATGGAAGAAGTTTGGAATCACCAAGACTCTTCCTAGAGCTGTCCGCCAGTCCAGGTGACTGACGTTTCGTCGTCAAGCTGATGTCTTCCTCTTCCAGGTTAACTTTAGCTCTAAATGAAAATAAAAGGATTTTAGAAGTACAGTATGTGTACTGTAAGAGGGAGGGAGTTAGAAACGTTAGAAGTTAGATAACAGCTTGTTAAGCTGATGAGGTCAATTGATGGTGGATAAACTTTAACAGAATTAACCAAGGGGAACAGAATTTGACATGGATGTCTGCGAAGCTGATATTCCCGATTCAGGCCTCATGTTCGGGCCTGGTTAGAGGACCTTGACAGATTGTTTCCGGGCCTCAGTGCCAGTGCCTAGACAAGGTGCTGGACTCTAACCCAGAAGCTTACAAGAAATCCTGCTATGCCCTGCGACGCACCATCAAACAGGCAAAGCGTCAATACAGGGGTAAGATTGAATCATACTATACTGGCTCTGACGCTCGTCTTATGTGGCAGGGCTTGCAAACTATTACAGACTACAAAGGGAAGCACAGCCGCGAGCTGCCCAGTGACACGAGCCTACAAGACGAGCAAAATCACTTCTATGCTCACTTCGAGGGAAGCAACACTGAGGCATGCATGAGAGCATCAGCTGTTCCAGACAACTGTGTGATCACGCTCTCCATAGCCGACGTGAGTAAGACCATTAAACAGGTCAACATTCACAAGGCTGCAGGGCCAGACGGATTACCAGGACTTGTGCTCTGGGCATGTGCTGACCAACTGGCAGGTGTCTTCACTGACATTTTCAACATGTCCCTGATTGAGTCTGTAATACCAACATGTTTAAAGCAGACCACCATAGTCCATGTGCCCAAGAACCCAAAGGCAACCTGCCTAAATGACTACAGACCAATAGCACTCACGTCCGTAGCCATGAAGTGCTTTGAAAGGTTGGTAATGGCTCACATCAACACCATTATCCCAGAAACCCTAGACCCACTCCAATTTGCATACCGCCCAAACATATCCACAGATGATGCAATCTCTATTGCACGCCACACTGCCCTTTACCACCGAGACAAAAGGAACACTTTTGTGAGAAAGCTATTCATTGACTACAGCTCAGCGTTCAACACCATAGTGCCCTCAAAGCTCATCACGAAGCTAAGGATCCTGGGACTAAACACCTCCCTCTGCAACTGGATACTGGACTTCCTGACAGGCCGCCCCCAGGTGGTGAGGGTAGGTAGCAACACATCTGCCACGCTGATCCTCAACACTGGAGCTCCCCAAGGGAGCGTGCTCAGTCCCCTCCTGTACTCCCTGTTCACCCATGACTGCATGGCCAGGCACAACTCCAACACCATCATTAAGTTTGCAGACAACACAACAGTTGTAGGCCTGATCACCGACAACGACGAGACAGCCTATAGGGAGGAGGTCAGAGACATGGCCGGGTGGTGCCAGAATAACAACCTATCCCTCAACGTAACCAAGTCTAAGGAGATGGTTGTGGACTACAGGAAAAGGAGGTCCGAGCATGCCCCCATTCTCATCCACGGGGCTGTAGTGCAGCAAGTTGAGAGCTTCAAGTTCCTTGGTGTCCACATCAACAACAAACTAGAATGGTTCAAACACACCAAGACAGTTGTGAAGAGGGCACGACAAAGCCTATTCCCTCTCAGGAAACTAAAAAGATTTGGCATGGGTCCTGAGATCCTCAAAAGGTTCTAGAGCTGCAACATCGAGAGCATCACTGGGGCTAAGCTGCCTGCCATCCAGGACCTCTACACCAGGCGGTGTCAGAGGAAGACCCTAAAAATGGTCAAAGACCCCAGCCACCCTAGTCATAGACGGTTCTCTCTACTACCGCATGGCAAGTGGTACCGGAGTGCCAAGTCTAGGACAAAAAGGCTTCTCAACAGTTTTTACCCCCAAAACCATAAGACTCCTGAACAGGTAATCAAATGGCTACCCAGACTATTTGCATTGTGTGCCTCCCCCCAACCCCTCTTTTATGCTGATGCTACTCTCTGTTTATCATATATGCATAGTCACTTTAACTATACATTCATGTACATACTACCCCTATTGGGCCAACCAACCAGTGCTCCCGTACATTGGCTAACCGGGCTATCCTCATTGTGTCGTGCCACCCACCACCTGCCAACCCCTCTTTTACGCTACTGCTACTTTCTGTTCATCATATATGCATAGTCACTTTAACCATATCTCAATCAGCTTGACTAACCAATGTCTGTATGTAGCCTCACTAATGTATATAGCCTGTCTTTTTACTGTTGTTTTATTTCTTTACTTACCTATTGTTCACCTGATACCTTTTTTACACTATTGGTTAGAGCCAGTAAGTAAGCATTTCACTGTAAGGTCTACACCTGTTGTATTCGGCACACGTGACAAATAAACGTTGATTTGATTTGATGACGGTTGCTGGAACCAGGACCACATCCAAAAAGTCAACCTCCCTCAGAGCTGAACAGCCCAGTCAATGTCAGGAACAATGAGGCATTAACTGATTAAGATTGCATAAGAGTAGACTTCAATCTTTAACTAAAACAGACAATGCCATGGTGGTCTGTCTCCCTGTACCAGGCTTCTCACATGGTACCATTTCCAAAATCATTTTTTATCAGTCTCTGTGGAAATTCACTCTGCATGTGCTGAGGAGAAAAACCCCACACAGAAACGCTGTTGACCCAGCTTGACAGGTTCCAGAGTTTTTTACAGGATGGTGATAATATTAACATCATGCATTGGAAATATGAGGAATGGCAACCCACTTTTAAAAAATTATAATTATGAGGAACGTGCCACGGACGCATAGGGATGATGCATACATACAGTATCTCTGTCATACTTTGGGTAGTGGGTGTTCAGCGTAGTACTACAGTTTAGTATTCAGTTGAGAATTCAGTTTATTAATATTCCACACAGGGAATTTGAATTGTTCAAAATGTTCAAATACTGTGTGAAGAAGATACCTGGTCAAAGCTCATCATTACAGTTGTGTGACACACGTGCATTCCATGGCTGTTATGTAGAGATGGTCATTTTGTAATATGTATAACAGAAAGCAGGTATAGCCAGGTCCAACATTATTGTCACGATCGTCGTAGTGAGGAGACCAAAGCGCAGCGTGATGTGAATACATCTTTTTAATGAAAGACGAAAAAACACGAAGTACACTAAACAAACAACACGACCGCTATCAAAACTGAGTGCAAACATGCAACATCACATAGACAATAACCCACGAAATACCCAAAGAAGATGGCTGCCTAAATATGGTTCCCAATCAGAGACAACGATACAGCTGCCTCTAATTGAGAACCAATCTAGGCAACCATAGACATACATAAACACCTAGATGGTACACAACCCCATAAACCTACAAAACCCCTAGACAGTACAAAAACACATACATCACCCATGACACACCCTGACCCAACCAAAATATATAAAGAAAACAAAGAATACTCAGGTCAGGGCGTGATCGATGCTCCAAGCTTTCCCAGACCAACGTGGAGGACACATGTACAGTAGGCCTACTCCTTCATAACAGGACTTCATTTATCAGTTTGGATTTTGCTCGCTTTTTTGACCACACAATTGTTTTTGGTTTAGCAAAGTTGCAGTATGGTTCCGGTCTCCCAAATGTAGCACATAAGACTCCTGTGGTCCTAAAAAATATGTTATTTTGGTGTTTACTAAAGAAGAACATTCTGTACTGGTCTGTCTACATTTGTGATGCCAAAACACATAAGCCATGCAAGCCTGTGGCTGAAGTGTGCTTGTTGGTGACAGGTCCCTGAACACCAATGGCCACAGTTGCATTAACTTTTGTATTTAAACAGATGAACTGACACTATTGACTAAGGGCACTTGAAAACATGATCAAGCATTGCAACTGTGGAGTGAAAGACTAAAGCCTGAAAATAGGTATGATGAAAGAGGGAATAGAGGAGAGGTGAAAGAGGGATGTCAGGTTGACAGAGGTGGGAGAAGTGTAAAATGTGAATAAAGCGGAAATAAGAGGGAAGAAGACACGCAGGTTGGAAAGCAGCATTGGTGGTGTATGAGAAAGAGTGGATGTGTGTGAGTGTGTGTGTTAATGAACACTGACAGCCTGTGAAACAGCCTTAATAAAGACATATGGAGCCTCCTCAGCCCTGCAGCAACATGTGTGTGCCATACAGGATTACTCAATCGCTTAAGGAGAGCCATCGTGCATTCCCTACACACACACACACACACGATGTGCACAGGGCTATACGTTCATCAGTGTGTACGTCACTTTGCACGTCACACTGTGTTGAACCTGAACTAGACCTCTGTGTGTGTGTGTGTGTGTGTGTCAGTTAGTTAGTTAGAGAGAGAGATAAGATGTGCTATGGACTGTGCTAGGCGTTTAGGGTTTGCTATAGAATGACCTTACATAATTCCTTGTATAAGTTACACCTTAGATGGGTGTCAGACCATTGCATGACACTTTGTGCTAAGGTTAGAGGAGGCAGGGGAGACTGTTTGTTGTGGGAACTACATAGAGGGCTGACCACACCCACCCACTCACACACACACACACACTTTCTGTTTGAACCAGTTCAACCTTGTCTATATAACTTCAGGAATTCAAAGGTGTTCTCTTGCAGTCTAAGCTAGGTGGGCTTTTATTTTGACCCCACGCATTCAGCTAAATGGGTTATCAATATTTGCCATATCTTCAATTTAAGCCTTCTAGAAAGTGTGTGCCCTCAGGCCTGGAGGGAAGCAAAAGTAATTCCGCTACCTAAGAATAGTGAAGCCCCCTTTACTGGCTCAAGTAGCTGACCAATCAGCCTGTTACAAACCCTTAGCAAAGTTTTGGAAAAAATTGTGTTTGACTAGATAAAATGCTATTTTACAGTAAACAAATTGACAGACTTTCAGAACGCTTATTCAACAGCATGCTTTCAGCACGACATTCAACAAGCACAGCACTTATACAAATGACTGATGATTGGCTGAGAGAAATTGATGATAAAAATATTGTGGGGGCTGTTTTGTTAGACTTCAGTGCAGCTTTTGACATTGTCGATCATACTCTGCTGCTGGAAAAACATATGTGTTATGCTATATTGTAGATGAAGAGTTATCTGTATAGCAGAACACAGAGGGTGTTCTTTAATGGAAGCCTCTCCAACCTAATCCAGGTAGAATCAGGAATTCCCCAGGGCAGCTCTCTAGGCCCCTTACTTTTTTCAATCTTTACTAATGACATGAGTCAAGCCAGTGTGTCTATGTATGCGGATGACTCAACACTATACATGTCAGCTACTACAGCAACTGAAATGACTGCAACACTTAACAAAGAGCTGCAGTTAGTTTCAAAATGGGTGGCAATAAATAAATTAGTCCTATATAGTTCAAAAACTCAAACCATTGTATTTGGGACAAATCATTCACTAAACCCTAATCCTAAACTAAATATTGTAATAAATAATGTGAAAATTGAGCAAGTTGTCTGCAACTGTCATGGTCAAACATATTGACACAACTGTAGCTAAGAGAGGGAGAAGTCTGTCCATAATAAAGTGTTACGCTACCTTCCAACCTCTTGATTCTAGCCATCCCGGATCCGGGATCGTGAATACAGCCTCAAGCTCATTACCATAACGCAACGTTAACTATTCATGAAAATCGCAAATGAAATGAAATAAATATGCTAGCTCTCAAGCTTAGCCTTTTGTTAACAACACTGTCATCTCAGATTTTCAAAATATGCTTTTCAACCATAGCAAAACAAGCATTTGTGTAAGATTATTGATAGCTAGCATAGCATTTAGCATAGCATTCAGCATGCAACATTTTCACAAAAACAAGAAAAGCATTCAAATAAAATAATTCACCTTTGAAGAACTTCAGATGTTTTCAATGAGGAGACTCTCAGTTAGATAGCAAATGTTCAGTTTTTCCAAAAATATTATTTGTTTAGGACAAATCGCTCCGTTTTGTTCATCACGTTTAGCTACGAAAAAAACCTGTATCCAGGAGTGTAATTATCCCCGCAGCTCATTAGCATAACACAACGTTAACTATTCATGAAAATCGCAAATGAAATGAAATAAATATGCTAGCTCTCAAGCTTAGCCTTTTGTTAACAACACTGTCATCTCAGATTTTCAAAATATGCTTTTCAACCATAGCAAAACAAGCATTTGTGTAACAGTATTGATAGCTAGCGTAGCATTTAGCGTTAGCATTGAGCAGGCAACATTTTCACAAAAACAAGAAAAGCATTCAAAAAAAATCATTTACCTTTGAAGAACTTCGGATGTTTTCAATGAGGAGACTCTCAGTTAGATAGCAAATGTTCAGTTGTCCAAATAGATTCTTTGTGTAGGAGAAATCGCTCCGTTTTGTACATCACGTTTGGCTACCAAAAAAAAACGAAAATTCAGTCATCAAAACGCCGAACTTTTTTCCAAATTAACTCCATAATATCGACAGAAACATGGTAAACGTTGTTTAGAATCAATCCTCAAGGTGTTTTTCACATATCTCTTCGATGATATATCGTTCGTGGAAGTCTCCTCTCTCCCCTCAATCACATGGATCATTGCGTGCAGCTTGGAGATTACGCACCAATTTAGACAAAGGACACTGGGCGGACCCCTGGTAAATGTAGTCTCTTATGGCCAATCTTCCAATGATATGCCTACAAATACGTCACAATGCTGCAGACACCTTGGAGAAAAGGCAGAAAGTGTAGGCTCGTTCATGGCACATTCAGAGCCATATAAGGAGACAATGGAAAACAGAGCCTCAAAAATTCTGCTCATTTCCTGTTTGAAGTTTCATCTTGGTTTCGCCTGTAGCATGAGTTCTGTGACACTCACAGATAATATCTTTGCAGTTTTGGAAACGTCAGAGTGTTCTCTTTCCAAAGCTGTCAATTATATGCATAGTCGAGCATCTTTTCGTGACAAAATTTTGCGCTTAAAACGGACACATTTTTTAATCCATAAATTAAAAGAGCGCCCCCTATATCCAGCACTATCAACAAGGCAGGTCCCACAGGCTCTAGTTTTGTCGCACCTGGACTACTGTTCAGTCGTGAGGTCAGGTGCCACAAAGAGGTACTTAAGAAAATTGCAATTGGCTCAGAACAGGGCAGCACGGCTGGCCCTTGGATGTACACAGAGAGCTAACATCAATAATATACATGTCAATCTTTCCTGGCTCAAAGTGGAGGAGAGATTGACTTCATCACTACTTGTATTTCTGAGAGGTTTTGACATGTTGAAAGCTGTCTGTTTAAATGACTAGCACACAGCTAAAACACCCATGCATACCACACAAGACATGCTACCAGAGGTCTCTTCACAGTCCCTAAGTCCAGAACAAACTATGGGAGGCTCACAGTACTACATAGAGCCATGACTACATGGAACTCTATTCCACATCAGGTAACTGATGCAAGCAGTAGAATCAGATTTAAAAAACAGATTTGAACATCGGGAACTGTGAAGCAACACAAACATAGGCACAGATACATGCCTACACACACGATAACATACGTGCTATACACACACGTACACATAGATTTTGTGTTGTAGATATGTGGTAGTGGAATAGGGGCCTTGAGGGCACACACCTAGTATGTTGTGAAATCTATTATGAATGTATTGTATATTGTTAAAATTATATAGCTGCCTTGACCCCAGGATGGGTATCCATAATTAATACAAATACAAATGCACAATCAAGTTGCACATTACTGTAAATGGAAAAGCCAAGCTCTGTCACTAGTAAATAAACTATAAAGAAGAGGATAGCCATACCCTGATGATAATGGTTAATTCATAACAGCAGCCATTTCCTTAATTGTTATAAGACGTGACCAGTGCTGTCATTGTGTACACAGCTGCTGACCTCCGCCCCTCAGTAAAGTAGTGTCCAGGGATTGTACTGGTAAACAGTAACTTTATGCCGACGAAGACTTTTAAATATAATTTAAATTGAAGGAGGGAGATTAAATATCATCTTACAGTATATAACGTGTTGCTTGATTTTAAAGAAAAGATGCAGCAAAATGTAGCTCCTGCTAAAAATCCCTTGTCTATTTTGTGCACTGAGTTTCACAGATCTACAGTTAACACTTTAGTTAAGTGACTAGGCCCATGCCTGCGGCATCTTTTGTGAAAATATATTATGTTGAAAGTGTGTTAAAAGTGATTGTGAGAGTTTGTTTGTGTGATTCAGTTCACTGTAAGACCTCCCCTTCCTTCAGAGCTCCCACAAGTGTTGATGTAATTTGCCTTTTTTGGATTAAAGCAAATGTGAAACATCACTGACCCAAATAGTTGCCTCATCTGCCATCTGGAAGTGACAAACAAAACTCAGAAAGAACTCAAACCACATCTCTTCACTGACAGAGAATGTGTGTGCGTGTGTGTGTGTGGGGGGATGGATGTTTGATACCAGTTTCGGTCAGATCATGTCCAGCTGTTTGCCTGCTCTAAGTTGGAAAGGACTTTTTCTGTTTGTCATTTACTTAATCTTGTTGTTAACCAAGTGCAAAGACTGAGAATGACGACAACCTACTGGGCACACACTGGTTGAATCAACGTTGTTTCCCCGTAATTTCAATGAAATTAATGTTGAACTAACGTGGAATAGATGTTGAATCGACGTATGTGCCAGTGGGAAGCTTTCAGCTACCATACATAGCTTTAGTCACCACCATACATCGTCTCTGTCAAAAAACAGAACTGTGTTGGTGTGTACACAGTGTTGCATCTACTCTTATCTGACATACAGTATACTGTATGGTTGTTTCAAACAAAGTCTCAGGAACGCTATAGGCTATATTGTGTAAAACCATACTGCACCGTCTCTCCACAATGCTCTCCAGCAGCCTCTGTAGTCCAAGAATGTACCTTGTTTGTCATCCAAAGGTCCATGAAACTATGTTACATAATGGAAGAAACAAAACAATAAAAGGCCTGTATTGTAATAGACCTTTATCCTCTTGTTTCCCAGGATGCAAGGCAAACTCCTCTTTTATGAAAATATGTCAGCCCATGTGGTATTTTCTAACCTAATCCTTCTTTTTATGACCTAATCTTGTGAATGCAATTGAGTTTTGAGAAACAATCAACCTGGCTCAGTAGTAGGAGATTACTACAATACTTTACCCTAGAATTGGGTGGCAAGTAGCCTAGCGGCTAAGAGCATTGGGCCGGTAACCAAAAGGATGCTGGTTCAAATCCCAGAGCTGACTAGGTAAGAAAATACAATTAGTCTGTGCCCTTGACCAAGGCACTTCACCCTATTCGCTCTGAATAAGAGCGTCTGCTAAATTACTTAATTTTAAAATGCCATCCCTGGTCCTCTCACCTTTTGACAAAGGCTATTCAAAGACAATCTGATGTTCGTTAAATTATTCTAGCCCTGATCAATGTGTATCTACCAAGTATCTACAAACAACAGTCTTACAGTACTTCATGCAGCACATGTTCCCTCTTGGGTAAATGTCATTCAGATGCAAACAACATTTCTCAACTTTTAAAACCACAGACCTCCACCTTTCCACCCCTGCAACACATTTTCCACAATGTTCCTCTGACATTTATGCATGACCAGAGGTTGCTTTTATGTAGTGGCAGCGGCCAGAGTCCCTGAGGGGATGTTGTGGAGAGGGAAGAGGAGACAGGTGGAGGTTATAGCTCTTAGTTACGCTAAGCCTCGCTAACTCCTACCCACAGGCTAGCTTCAGCTACAGAGCCTCAGCATTTAAAATTAATTTAGTTGAGGAAGGAAGCATCCCAGCGGATCTCCTTTCTGCCTTTCTCTCTCTTTCTCAATTCAATCTCTCTCTCTCTCTCTCTCTCTCTCTCTCTCTCTCTTACTCTAACCCTCTCCCTCTCTGCCTCTCTCTCTCTCCAGTGACAACCTGTACTGGTTGTGTAATGGGAGGACATACCGCTGATTAAATTTCCCACTTAGTTAGCTATGTGTTAGGTTTTGAAGGGGAGGTTTATGTAACAGCAGGGAGAGAGGGCAAAGGAAGGTGCACTGGCCCTTTGTTGTGTAAGCTACTGATACTTTCTTGTCGTGATGTGTTCTTTTGTTCTATATTTTTATTTAATTTTACCATTTTAATCCCAGCCCCCGTCCCCGCAGAAGGCCTTTTGCCGTTTGGTAGGCCGTCATTGTAAATAAGAATTTCTTCTGAACTGATTTGCCTAGTTAAATAAAGGTTAAATAAAATAATATAAAAAATAAAAATACTGGGAGGCAATAGGGAGAGGCAAGATTTCTAAATAGGGTCATTGAAAAGTGGGGTTGGCCCCGTCTTCTCCCAATACACGAACATACACACACACATACACACACACACACACACACACACACACACACACACACACACACACACACACACACAGAAACAAAACTATAAACATAATAGATTTACCTAGTGTCCTAACAGTCGTGCCAAGGAGATACACCGTAGAGGGGTTAGATGGGTTAGATCGCCACATGTGCCACATGTTTTTATACTCAGGCTGGGGGATGATGGGAAAATAACAGCATGTTTCAGCGCCCACTGTCCATCCCTTAGTGCCACTTCCTGTTGACCCACAGTACAGTTCACACACAAACACGGCAAATAATATGGAGGCAGGAATGCTGTTTACGTCATAGAGCTTCTGCCATATTTACTTAGTACACAGAAAGACATATACAGCATCTGAAACAAGTAGTTAGGGGACGGACATAGCTCTTGTAATGTAACTGACACAGGATGTTTTGATTTAAAACTAGATAAACAACATAACACCATAAGCATCATTGTTTTTCTGAAAGGTAGCGTCACACCTACATAATGTTCATCCCTCAACCGATCAGTGCAGATGATTCTCTGCGCTACCTGATGTAAGACAATGCACCTTCGTAAGAAGTGAGCGACACTGTCATAAGCACTGAGCACCCCTAAACCTTTAGAAGCAGCGAATAACACTTTTATTTGCAAAACAATAGCATTCATCATGAACATGTTAGCATGGGGTTGTGCAATCATCATTATGATGGCATACCTATATTGGACTCAGTCATAACACGTTTGAAATATGTGGTTGTTTGTCAAATCAAATTTATTTATGTAGCCCTTCATACATTAGCTGATATCTCAAAGTGCTGTACAGAAACCCAGCCTAAAACCCCAAACAGCAAGCAATGCAGGTGTAGAAGCACGGTGGCTAGGAAAAACTCCCTAGAAAGGCCAAAACCTAGGAAGAAACCTAGAGAGGAACCAGGCTATGTGGAGTGGCCAGTCCTCTTCTGGCTTTGCCGGGTGGAGATTATAACATGGCCAAGATGTTCAAATGTTCATAAATGACCAGCATGGTCAAATAATAATAATCACAGGCAGAACAGTTGAAACTGGAGCAGCAGCACGGCCAGGTGGGCTGGGGACAGCAAGGAGTCATCATGCCAGGTAGTCCTGAGGCATGGTCCTAGGGCTCAGGTCCTCCGAGAGAAAGAAAGAGAGAATTAGAGAGAGCATAATTAAATTCACACAGGACACCGGATAGGACAGGAGAAGTACTCCAGATATAACAAACTGACCCAAGCCCCCCGACACATAAACTACTGCAGCGTAAATACTGGAGGCTGAGACAGGAGGGGTCAGGAGACACTGTGGCCCCAACCGATGATACCCCCGGACAGGGCCAAACAGGAAGGATATAACCCCACCCACTTTGCCAAAGCACAGCCCCCACACCACTAGAGGGATATCTTCAACCACCAACTTACCATCCTGAGACAAGGCCGAGTATAGCCACGGCACAACCCAAGGGGGGGCGCCAACCCAGACAGGAAGATCACATCAGTGACTCAACCCACTCAAGTGACGCACCCCTCCTAGAGACGGCATGAAAGAGCACCAGTAAGCCAGTGACTCAGCCCCTGTAATAGGGCAGAGAATCCCAGTGGAAAGAGGGGAACCGGCCAGGCAGAGACAGCAAGGGTGGTTCGTTGCTCCAGAGCCTTTCCGTTCACCTTCACACTCCTGGGCCAGACTACACTCAATCATATGACCCACTGAAGTAATGAGTCTTCAGTAAAGACTTAAAGGTTGAGACTGAGTTTGCGTCTCTCACATGGGTAGGCAGACCATTCCATAAAAATGGAGCTCTATAGGAGAAAGCCCTGCCTCCAGCTGTTTGCTTAGAAATTCTAGGGACAATTAGGAGGCCTGCGTCTTGTGACCATAGCGTACGTGTAGGTATGTACGGCAGGACCAAATCAGAGGGATAGGTAGGATCAAGCCCATGTAATGCTTTGTAGGTTAGCAGTAAAACCTTGAAATCAGCCCTTGCTTTGACAGGAAGCCAGTGTAGGGAGGCTAGCACTGAAGTAATATGATCACATTTTTGGGTTCTAGTCAGGATTCTAGCAGCTGTATTTAGCACTAACTGAAGTTTATTTGGTGCTTTTTCAGAGGAGCTGGAAATTAGAGCATTGCAGTAGTCTAACCTAGAAGAAACAAAAGCATGGATTAATTTTTCTGCATCATTTTTGGACAGAAAGTTTCGGATTTTTGCAATGTTACGTAGATGGAAAAAAGCTCTCCTTGAAACAGTCTTGATATGTTCGTCAAAAGAGAGATCAGGGTCCAAAGTAACGCCGAGGTCCTTCACAGTTTTATTTGAGACGACTGTACAAACATTAAGATTAATTGTCAGATTCAACAGAAGATCTCTTTGTTTCTTGGGACCTAGAACAAGCATCTCTGTTTTGTCCGTTCAAAAGTAGAAATTTTGCAGCCATCCACTTCCTTATGTCTGAAACAGGCTTCTAGCGAGGGCAATTTTGGAGCTTCACCATGTTTCATTGAAATGTACAGCTGTGTGTCATCCGCATAGCAGTAAAAGTTAAGTCAAATGACATCCCCAAGAGGTAAAATATATTGTGAAAACAATAGTGGTCCTAAAACAGAACCTTGAGGAACACCGACATTTACAGTTGATTTGTCAGAGGACAAACCATTCACAGAGACAAACTGATATCTTTCGGACAGATAAGCTCTAAACCAGGCCAGAACTTGTCCATGTAGACCAATTTGGGTTTCCAATCTCTCCAAAAGAATGTGGTGATCGATGGTATCAAAAGGAGCACTAAGGTCTAGGAGCACAAGGACAGATGCAGAGCCTTGGTCTGATGCCATTAAAAGGTAATTTACCACCTTCACAAGTGCAGTCTCAGTGCTATGATGGGGTCTAAAACCAGACTGAAGCATTTCATATACCTTGTTTGTCTTCAGGAAGGCAATGAGTTGCTGCGCAACAGCCTTTTCTAAAATCTTTGAGAGGAATGGAAGATTCGATATAGGCCGATAGTTTTTTACTTTTTCTGGGTCACTGTTTGGCTTTATTACTGCCACTTTTAGTGAGTTTGGTACACATCTGGTGGATAGAGAGCCGTTTATTATGTTCAACATAGGAGGGCCAAGCACAGGAAGCAGCTCTTTCAGTAGTTTAGTTGGAATAGGGTCCAGTATGCAGCTTGAAGGTTTAGAGGCCATGATTATTTTCATCATTGTGTTAAGAGATATAGTACTAAAACACTTGAGTGTCTCTCTTGATCCTAGGTCCTGGCAGAGTTGTGCAGACTCAGGACAACTGAGCTTTGGATGAATACGCAGATTTAAAGAGTCCGTAATTTGCTTTCTAATGATCATGATCTTTTCCTCAAAGAAGTTCATGAATTTATTACTGCTGAAGTGAAAGCCATCCTCTCTTGGGGAATGCTGCTTTTTAGTTAGCTTTGCGACAGTGTCAAAAATACATTTTGGATTGTATTTATTTTCCTCAATTAAGTTGGAAAAATAGGATGATCGAGCAGCAGTGAGGGCTCTTCGATACTGCACGGTACTGTCTTTCTAAACTAGTCAGAAGACTTCCAGTTTAGTGTGGCGCCTATTCCGTTCCAATTTTCTTGAAGCTTGCATCAGAGCTCGGGTATTTGCTGTATACCAGGGAGCTAGTTTCTTATGACAAATGTTTTTAGTTTTTAGGGGTGCAACTGCATCTAGGGTATTGCGCAAGGTTAAATTGAGTTCCTCAGTTAGGTGGTTAACTGATTTTTGTCCTCTGAAGTCCTTGGGTAGACAGAGGGAGTCTGGAAGGACATCAAGGAATCTTTGTGTTGTCTGTAAATTTATAGCACTTATATAGAATTTATAGCACAATTTATAGCAGTGTTGGCAGAAAGCAGAAGTTTATGTTTTTCAGGGATACAGTCTTTTTTACTTCTATTTCCCTGAAAAACGGAAGTGGGATCTCTGCTCAGGTGTCTTTCTACGCTTGCTATATTAGGCTAGTCAGATATGTCATCATCCTCCGTTGCTGTCATATAGACTCAGAGGTTTGACTCACACTGTGTCCCTTTTAGTATTCATGTATGTTGGTATTTGCCACTCATGGTGTCTCCACAACCCATTCTGTAAAACAATACAATCAGAAGGCTGAGGTCATTACTCCATGAGGAGAAAGCACCAATGTTTGTGATGTTGTTGAATGTGACTTGGATATTACATAATAGAACATGTCTTCCTTCATGCAGGCAATGTTTTGCTTGAAACCATAGTTAAGATTCGGTTTGGTCTCCATCATCATTTCTCCCTGTCCACAACTGCAAGGCTCTCCAGAAGGCAAACTACCTGCCCTCCAGGACACCTACAGCACCCGATGTCACAAGAAGGCCAAAAAGATAATCCAGGACAACAACCACCCGAGCCTGTTCACCCCGCTACCATCCAGAAGGCGAGGTCAGTACAGGTACATCAAAGCTGAGACTGAGAGACGGAAAAACAGCTTCTATCTCAAGGCCACCAGACTGTTAAAAAGCCATCACTAACACAGAGAGGCTGCTGCCCACATACAGACTTTAAATCATTGGCCACTTTAATAAATGGATCACTAGTCACTTTAATAAGGTCACTTTAACAATGTTTACATATCTTGCATTACTCATCTCATATGTACATACTGTATTGAATACCATCTATTGCATCTTGCCTATGCCGCTCTGTCATTGCTCATCCATATATTATATGTATATATTTTTATTCCATTCCTTAGATTTGTGTGTATTAGGTAGTGGTTGTGGAATTGTTAGATGACATGTTAGATACTGCTACACTGTCGGAACTAAAAGCACAAGCATTTAGCTACACTCACAATAACATCTGCTAACCATGTGTATGTGACCAATAAAATTTGATTTGATTTTAGCAAGGGCCTGGTGCCATACATAGCTTAGTGGTGGGTTCGCTGCAAGTCCCAGAGGCATTCCTGGGCATTGCCCAATGTGCCAGCCCATTGTTGCCAGTGAGGTTTGTCATTCATTCCTTCTAATGACCTCCATATTGTGTAGCTATGGTTTTAATTGCCTATGTGTGGGGCTTGGCTACTAGCAGGATAAGGTGAAGAAATCCTGACTGATCTGCTCTCTCAGTGTCACCTTCGCTGGAATAATTATCGGACCAAGCTGCAGCGCAATATGGTTTCCACATATTATTTTATAGAAAACCACAAAACAACAAAGAAAGAATGAAACAAACAACGAACTTTAACAAAGAGGTGTAACATACACTAACTTAAAACAATATCCCATAAAACACAGGTGGAAAAAATGCTACTTAAATATGATCCTCAATTAGAGACAACGATAGCCAGCTGCCTCTAATTGGGAATCATACCAAACAACAACATAGAAAAACTAAACTAGAACCCCACATAGAAAATAATAACTAGAAAAAACCCCAGTCACGCCCTGACCTACTCTACCATGGAAAATAAGGGCTCATTATGGTCAGGACGCGACAGTACCCCCCCCGCAAAACCTGAAACCAAAAGGGAGGGTTAGGGGGGTGTCTGGTGGGCGAAGTACCCGCTCAGCTCGCGGATCCACCATCTTTGGTGGCGGCTCTGGTGCGGGCAGAAGAACCCACTCATCCCGTGGATTCAGGCATGGACCCGGGCTGAACAATGTGCCTGGACTGGACCTCGGTATCAAGGAAGGCTCCTGACATGGAGCGGGACTGCACACCAGATCTGGACTGGACATCAGTGCAGAGGAAGGCTCCTGCCATGGAGCAGGACTGGACGCCGTATCTGGACTGAGCACCGGCGCAGGAGAAAGCTCCGGCCATGGAGCTGGAGATGGACCGGACGCCATGCCTGGACTGGGCATCGGTGCAGGGGAAGGCTCCCGCCATGGAGCGGGACTGGACGCTGTGCCTGGACTGGGCACCAACGCAGAAGAAGACTCTGGCCTTGAAGATGGACTGGATGCCGTGCTTAGACTGGGCATCGGCGCAGGGGAAGGCTCTGGCCATGGAGCTGGAGGTTCCAGACCGTTGACCGTCTCAGGAGGTTCCGGACTGTGGACTGTCGTTGGAGGTTCCGGACTGTGGACCGTTGTTGGAGATTCCGGACGGTGAAACGTCGCCGGAAGCTCTGGACTGGGACTCGTCGCCAGAAGTTTTGGACTGGGGAGGCGCACTGGAGGCCTGATGCGTGGGGCCGGCACAGGTGGCCCCGGACTGGGGACACGCACTTCAGGGAGAGTGCGAGGAGCAGGCACAGGACGTACCGGACTGGGGACACGCACTTCAGGGAGAGTGCGAGGAGGAGGCACAGGATGTACCGGACTGGAGAGGTGTACTTGAGGCCAGAAGCGTGGACCGGCACAGGTTGCACCAGACTGCTAACCGGATCCTCTGGTCGGATGTTGAGAAGAACACACTTGCATAACATCTCTCTCATCTCACTCTTTCCCAACTTTGCCATTGCCTCCCTGACAGTCCCTGGCTCTTCCCTCTGCTCAGCTGCCAGCTCCATGTGCCACCCCCCCAAAAAACTTGGGGTTGTCCTTGGGCTTTCTGTAGCCGCGAACCCTGTCGTTGTCGATGTCCTCCATAATCTCCTTCCGTCTGTTGCCAAGGAAGGGTTTCGCATCTCCCCATCACTTTTTCCCATGCCCAGAAATCCTTCCCTCTTTGGGCACGCTGCTTGGTCCTGGTTTGATGGGATATTCTGTCACGTTCGCTGGAATAATTATCGGACCAAGCTGCAGCGCAATATGGTTTCCACATATTATTTATTAGAAACGCACAAAACAACAAAGAAAGAACGAAACAAACAACGAACCGTAACAAAGAGGTGTAACATACACTAACTCAAAACAATATCCTATAAAACACAGGTGGAAAAAATGCTACTTAAATATGATCCCCAATTAGAGACAACGATAGCCAGCTGCCTCTAATTGGGAATCATACCAAACACCAACATAGAAAAATGAAACTAGAACCCCACATAGAAAATAACAACTAGAAAACCCCCAAGTAACGCCCTGACCTACTCTACCATAGAAATGAAGGGGGGGGGGGGTCCACATCAAAATCATCAAAGAAACTTTTGAAAAAACATGCAAATAAATCACATTATTCTCATGTCTCTACAGAGGGCAGTACATCTGTCATACAGAACAGACAGTGTTGAAGTAAGACATTACAGAATCGTTATCATAATACTTTTAGCTAGAGATGTAGGATCTTCATTTTAGGATCTTAATTCGAGCCAGTTTGCTGCAGCAGGAACATAACCTTCAGCAACAGGAAATGTGAATTATCGTGTGGATTATAATTAATTACATTTTTTGGGGGGGCTTGATACATTTTTCATAAGGGAAATTCATGTATGTAACTTCAAAGTTGAAATTACAAACTACACTACAAGTTTTACATTTCCTGCATTGCAATAAAGTTCTCCTGCAACAGGATGATCAAATTAAGATCCTACACCATCTGTATGGCCTGCATTTCTACTGTGCATCAAGGTATGGTAAATATGATGTGATGTCAGGGAGATATACTGTTATGGTGTGTTGACTGTCAAATATGTGCTGGCTGTCTAATATTCTCCTAAACATACACTTGCACATATACTTGATATGTAGGCCTACTACTGTATCAGTATGTATGTTGACTGTCTAATATGTGCTGGCTGTCTAATATTCTCCTAAACATACGCTTGAACATATACTTGATATGTAGGCCTACTACTGTATCAGTATGTATGTTGACTGTCTAATATGTGCTGGCTGTCTAATATTCTCCTAAACATACGCTTGAACATATACTTGATATGTAGGCCTACTACTGTATCAGTAAGTGTGTTGCACATGCTTTTCTTCATGAGTGAAAAGTTCATATGCTTTGAAGTATCCATCAAGATGTCAACTAGATTTAAAGTGATAGCTGAGTCAAAACTTTATGTTTTTCATATGGTTCCAAACCCAAAAGTGGTTTAATGTTAAGATGAGCCCACGGCCAATGCCATTTGTTGTGCAGATCCATGCTGTACTTGTAGCTATGCCTCCTAAATGAATGAGCAAGATAGGCACCACCTAATGTCACCCATTTATACGTTGCCAATTTTATCCGTTTCATTAATTTGGTTTGAGGTATCTAGCTGGATCTGGGGCAGGACCCAGCCAGCGTCTAACAAACAGCACAATGTATCCAAAGTAATGAATGTGCTGCCACACTACCAATACAAACACATTTTGTGATTTTTAGTACAATCATCTCAAAACTGTAAACAACAGTTTATTTGGTCTTCATGGCCAAGTTTACTTTAGTCAGCCTGAGTGAGTACTGCTGTATAGGGAGGAATTGCTGACCGTCTTGTTTTGAAATAGGCCACAGCACAGCTCAAACGGTATTTCCAGAGTATTGAGCCAGAGATGCAGAGTGAGAGGCCATGTGATGTGTTAGCAGGGAGTGCAGGATGAGAGGAGGATTGTAGTTGACAAAGAAGGAGTGCTGGGCGCTGGGCTGACCCTCCAAGCAGACTTGAGTCATCATCATCATCGGCATCATGCCTGGCTGGCTGAGCTTATGTGCCCCTGCCATGGAGAAACCTCTACACCCACACACACACACACGCACACGCACACACAGACACACACACACACACACACACACACACACACACACACACACACACACACACACACACACAAGCAAGCAAGCAATATTCCTCAAAAGGACTGCTCCCTTCCTTCTCTTCTCCTTATCTCTCTCTATCTCTCTTATTCGTACAATGACCAAACGTAACTTTGCTTCAGCTATTTAAGGTAAATTGGGATTGAATTATTTCCCCAGTATCAGCAAAACTGGGGTGAAAAACATATTCTGACCAATTTCTTCTGACATTTACTAGATATTGTGATGACAAGCCATGTGTTTCTTTTCCCACACAAAGGGGGCTACTCAAATGTCAATTTCGCTTTGCATATGTTCAGATCGCATTTTATTTGTCACATGCACCAAATACGCCAAATACAACCTTACCGTGAAATGCTTACTGACAAGCCCTTAACCAACAATGCAGTTCAAGAAACAGAGTTAAGAAAATATTTACTTAATAAACTAAAGTAAAAAATAAAATACAAAGTAAAAAATAAAATAATAATGAGGCTATATACAGGGGGTACCGGTAACGAGTCAATGTGCGGGGCTACAGGTTAGTCGTGGTAATTTGAATATGTAGGTAGGGGTAAAGGGACTATGCATAGATAATAAACAACAAGTAGAAGCAGTATACAAACAAGGGGGGGGTACATTTAAATAGATGTTATGTAGTAATCTGTGTATCCTTAGACATTTGTGATGTTTTTAATGCTTTGTGCTAGCCAAATTAGAGGAGGACGCTAATTCTCCCATTAACACTGATTCCAGAGAGCCTCTCTCACAAGGGGCTAATTTGCGGCGTGATGATGGCTGTTTTAAATTAGATCAATGAGACCCTGCATCATACTGTATATCAGCCATTGGCAGGGTTGAACCCAACAGGAATGAGTCTATGGCCTCAGAATTAGGTCAGCAACACGCTAGCAGCATGAAGCTAAGGGATAAACTGAAGGGGATGACATTAGCCTGTATATAAAACACACTATGGGTCAATGGAAACTGAAGTCAGAGCAGAAGCAGGGAGTCGGCTTCCAGAGGCCATGGGTGATTGGAATTATTGACTACTGGCGACATCAGGCGCTAGGGTTTATATTTTTGGTAGTACATTGCATACTAGATCATCGAAAATTAAATGTATTCTAATGGTAATTTTATGTGCTGGATCAGTGGTGTTCGTAACGCAGCATAAGCCGTGATAATTTAACACAAAGCAGCAGGTACTCTTCCTAGAGTACATCACGAGAGAGAGAGAGACACACACACAGAGAGAGAGAGAGAGAGAGAGAGAGAGAGAGAGAGAGAGAGACAGAGACAGAGAGACAGTGCTGGTGCCAGTGCTGGAAACTGAAGCAGATATCTAGATTATTACAACCAGTATGATTATTGGCAGTGCCAGCCTGCTGCGAGCCCTGTACCAGCAATAGGCACAACAGTCCCGTGTGACTTCAACCCTAGCTCATGCCTGGTGAATGAGAGAAAGATGTTTGTGAGTGGAAGGGGATGAAGAGGGGTGCACACATGGATTCCTCAGAGAGTGTTTGCCCTCCACTCCATGTGAGAGCAGTGTTTGCCCTCCACTCCATGTGAGAGCAGTGTTTGCCCTCCACTTCATGTGTTTGTCCTCCACTCCATATGAGAGCAGATGTGTGGAGATTAGGTCAGAAGAGATGAGATAGAGATATCCCTAAACATGCACTAAGCCTTCGCTAAACCACTTAGGCCTATCTCCAAGAATAATATTAACCTTTTGCTTTTCGCTTTTCTGACATTGAATCTGGGGTGATAAGGCATGTGTGATATTTATTCAACATGCTCAGGATCACACCTATCTCCTTCAGTCATCACCATGTCAACACAGTCATGTGAGTGAAGGATTGATACGTATCCCTGGCCTTCCTAATCACTGAGGCACAGATTTCAACACTGACAGACCGCAACTATTGTTTTTGTGTGCTGTGGTTTTAATGTCCTCTGGGGGCCAGTTTGACCACAATTTAGAGATTAAGGATTGTTTTGTTTCATACCTTTTTGGGGGTCACTAGCTTTACCAAAACTATCTAACTTTTTATAGACTAATGGTATTGTCAAACCATCTTGCACATAGACAACTGTTCAGTGGATTTGTTCTTTAATAAATGTTTAGAGACATACTACCACTGGCCTGTAGCTCCATAAACATGTCATAACCCCACTACAGTTCCATAGCATAGCCAACTGATTGACTGCATACCTTAGGGCTCAGACCGGTAGGATTGTTGAGCGTCTGCCTGCCGAGAGTAGGACTACTTAGCACCTCTGAACAGAATGCCGGAAATCTTTTTGGTTTTTACATAGCACAGATCCGCACAGATCATCATCCGTCAGCTTTGTTCAAATACTCCCAACCAGAAATTGCCAGTAGCATTACTTTCATAAACTTTGTTTGGCATGTCCCATTGTTGCTAGTTGTAGGTAGACAATGTCAGCTAACCACTTAGCTGCTTGTGTTAGAAAGCCTTTGTTGATACTAGCCAGATGGCCACAGCTAGATAGCTAGCTAGCAAGATGATGAAGAAATAATTTAATCCACTCTCCATAATCCCATACTGACGGTGCTAGCCCAACTAGGCACATTTCTAGCTAGCTAATGTTAGCTAAATGGTTAGCATGCAATTCACTAGCTAGCACAACATAGCTAGCTAGCTAAAGACACTCCACTGATTCGATCAGCAGTTAACAGGCAGCTGCTTCATGAAACTAATCCATTGTGATTGATTTATAATGTTACTAGTTACAGTGGCCAGATAGCTAGCTTAGATGAGGATTTAGTGTTGTGTGCATTGTGTCTGTGCACTTAGCTAGCTATCATCCCATTCATTGCATATGAAGTGTGACTGGCTCATTTAGCAAGCTGCAAGGGGGTGGGAAAAGTACCCTATTTTTTTTCGGATTTAAAAAAAATCCTCTTTTCTGATTGGTGCAGAGTAAAATGTCTGTATCGACCGGCAAGGTGGGCAAAATCAGATGGCAGTCAAACGCCATTGTTGTTGGTCCCAAAAACATACCATGCAGTGAACAAGCGGACGAACGGCAGGGGAACGGCAGGTGAACGGCAGGTGAACGGCAGACATTCAGGGCTTTGTGTGTGGTCTCTTACTGGAGGACTGCACCCCTTGACTCCCTCCCCCCTCCTTCCCTCCTCCCAATCACGACTCAGGAATGTTTTCCTGGAGCGTTATTGATGAAGACTGGCCAGGTGAGGTCAGGTCACCTGCCAAGCCTTCGCTAAAACCACTCATCTCCAAGAATAACATTAACCTTTCACTTGTCGTTTTTCTGCCATTGGATCTGGGGTGATAAGTCATGTGTGGTATTTATTCAACATGCTCAGGATCACGCCTGTCTCTTACAGTCATCACTATGTCAACATGGTCATGTGAGTGAAGGATTGATACCCCTGGCCTGCCTAATTACTGAGACGGGAATTGCAACACTGACAGACCGCAACTATTGTTTTTGTGTGCTGTGGTTTTAATGTGTTCTGGGGGCCAGTTTGGCCACGGTTTAGAGATTAAAGGAGAAGTTTACCCAAATCCAGAGTCTCCCAAGTCATTCCATACATTCAAACTACTGTAGTTCAGTCGAGTTTTCCCTCTCCCCCTCTCTCTCTCTTTGGAGTGCAGAACTGAGACAGCTGCAAAAACTGGTCACCTGACACGTGACGTTGCTGGATGCAGGCCTCACTCTGCTCCTTTGTCAGTGAATGCATGATCCACAAATTCGGGAGTCCAAATTCTGTGGACAAATTCATTGTTTTATTGAAAGCGTACGGAATAATTAGCTATTTTTGTCAAAAGTACTGGAATGTTTGTTAGTGGTGTGGGGGCTGTGCTTTGGCAAAGTGGGTGGGGTTATATCCTTCCTGTTTGGCCCTGTCTGGGGGTGTCCTCGGATGGGGCCACAGTGTCTCCTGACCCCTCCTGTCTCAGCCTCCAGTATTTATGCTGCAGTAGTTAATGTGTCGGGGGTCTAGGGTCAGTTTGTTATATCTGGAGTACCTCTCCTGTCCTATTCGGTGTCCTGTGTGAATCTAAGTGTGCGTTCTCTAATTCTCTCTTTCTTTCTCTCTCTCTCGGAGGACCTGAGCCCTAGGACCATGACCCAGGACTACCTGACATGATGACTCCTTGCTGTCCCCAGTCCACCTGGCCGTGCTGCTGCTCCAGTTTCAATTGTTCTGCCTTATTATTATTCGACCATGCTGGTCATTTATGAACATTTGAACATCTTGGCCGTGTTCTGTTATAATCTCCACCAGGCACAGCCAGAAGAGGACTGGCCACCCCACATAGCCTGGTTCCTCTCTAGGTTTCTTCCTAGGTTTTGGCCTTTCTAGGGAGTTTTTCCTAGCCACCGTGCTTCTACACCTGCATTGCTTGCTGTTTGGGGTTTTAGGCTGGGTTTCTGTACAGCACTTTGAGATATCAGCTGATGTATGAAGGGCTATATAAATAAATTTGATTTGATTTGTGCAGCCGAGAATTTGAATATGTGACTACAATTCTTCCAGACATGGAGGAACTTATTGATGATGACGTGTAGTTAGTCTGCTTTTGCAACCACATACATTTTGCTGCCCACAAATTTTTTTCTCTCCATATTCCTATACGGAATTGGAGACACAACCCTGTTCCAGCTGTGCCAAATGGGCAGTTCACTAACGAGTAAGTAGCTAAACTTTACTTCATTGAATGATCGCTTATAATAAACCTCTATGAGCGGGACCGTTAGTGGGTTTATGTTTTAACATTATCTCAAACCACTATATAGCCTATGTTTATTCAACACAACACCGTTTCACCTGTCTTTGTGATTGTCTCCACCCCCCTCTGGTGTCGCCCATCTTCCCCATTATCTCCTGTGTATTTATACCTGTGTTCTCTGTTTGTCTATTGCCAGTTCGTCTTGTTTGTCAAGTCAACCAGCGTTTTGTCTCAGCTCCTGCTTTTCCCCAGTCTCTCTTTATCTCACCCTACTGGTTTTGACCCTTGCCTGTCCTGTCTCTGACCACTCTGCCTGACCCTGAGCCTGCCTGCCGTCCTGTACCTTTGCCCCACTACTCTGGATTATCAACCCCTGCCTGCCTTGACCTGTTGTTTGCCTGCCCCTGTTGCTGTAATAAACATTATTACTTTGACACAGTCTGCATCTGGGTCTTACCTTCAAACCTGATAATTGTCTTCTCAACCCCCTGTCATAAATGCATAGGGCACATATCGTTGCTGTCTGATGAAAACCTCTTATCTCCAACTAAATGACCATATTTTCCCATTAACAAACATACAATTATCAAACTACAGAAGCTATTTTGAATACATTTCCTTGGGCATAGAGTCATGAAATGTTCAGAGTACATTGAGGGAAGTTACTGCTTTCAATAAAAACATTTTTTTTTAAAGGCAAAACTTAGTTACTAGGTTATCATCAGACAGCGAAGATATGCTAACCTGTAGAGCACCTAGGCCTATATGTCTACATGATGGTGCAGTGGTAATAACACAATAAGAATGCCTCGAACTTCAAGGATCAGGCTACATACCTCTGCACCCTTGCTTTGTCGTTTTCTCTTCTCAAACACACCTTTGTATTTTGGCACTGCACCAGATCTAGTCCATGGAAATACAGTAGTAACAGCTGTATCTTTTATTATAAACTGAGTGGTTCGAGCCCTGAATGCTGATTGGCTGAAAGCCGTGGTTTATCAGACCTTAAACCATGGGTATGATAAAACATTTATTTTTACAGCTCTAAGTTGGTAACCAGTTAATAACCAATAGCAATAAGGCACCTAGGGTGTTTGTGGTATGTGGACAATATACTGTACCACGGCTAATGGCTGTTCTTAGGCACAAAACAACACGGCGGGCCTTATTGTTTAAGTATCCTTCGGTTTTTTTGTCCCCATAATTTCAGATCGCATTTCTCGTTCATATGCATCATCACTAAAGTGCTTTACTCACACATGCAGGGATTATCATGACACAAGGTGAGACCCAGATGCAGATACAGGAGGCAGATGGTTGGAGTCTTAAAATGTTTATTAATCTAAAAGGAGTAGGCAAGAGGTTCAGGTGGCAGGCTGCCAGGTAGCTTAGTGGTTAGAGCGTTGGACTAATAACTGAAAAGTTGCAAGATCGAATCCCCGAGCTGACAAGGAAAAAATCTGTCGTTCGGCCCCTGAACAAGGCAGTTAACTCACTGATCCTAGGCCGTCACTGAAAATAAGAATGTGTTAACTGGTTTGCCTTGTTAAATAATTATTTAATAATAATAATTTAATAATTCTAAATAATAAATTAAATATAAAAAGAGAATGGTCGTGGACAGGCAAAAAGGTCAAAACGAGATCAGAGTCCAGGAGGTAAAGAGTGGCAGACAGGCTCGTGGTCAAGGCAGGCAGAATGGTCAGGCTGGCGGTTACAGAGTCCAGAAACAGGCAAGGGTCACAACCGGGAGGACTAGAAAAAGGAGAATAACAAAAAGCAGGAGAATGGGAAAAACATACAAGACTAAATGGCACAAAGAGACAGGAAACAGGGATAAATACACTGGGGAAAATAAGCGACACCTGGAAGGGGTGGAAACAGGGATGTAATGTTGGCGGCAGAAGTTGGTACATCGAATTTACTATTTATAATTGCTACTCACCATTTTCTGCATCTCTATGTGTCTCACTGGAAAACTGTGAAATTTGGTGACGTCCTCCCTTGATTTCATGTAATCAAAGCAAATTTTATTGGTCACATACACATGGTTAGCAGATGTTAATGCGAGTGTAGCGAAATGCTTGCGAAATGCTTAGGGTTGTGGGCGGAGCAGTTGCCGTACCAGGCGGTTATACAGCCCGACAGGATGCTCTCGATTGTGGTTCTGTAAAAGTTTGTGAGTGTGACAAGCCAAATTTCTTCAGTCTCCTGAGGTTGAAGAGGGGCTGTTGCGCCTTCTTCACCACGCTGTCTGTGTGGGTGGACCATTTCAGTTTGTCTGTGATGTGTATGCCGAGGAACTTAAAACTTTCCACCTCCACTACTGTCCCTTCAATGTCGATAGGGGGGTGCTCCCTCTGCTGTTTCCTGAAGTCCACGATCATCTCCTTTGTTTTTGTTGTTGTTGAGTGTGAGGTTGTTTTCCTGACACCACACACCGAGGGCCCTCACCTCCTCCCTGTAGATCGTCTCGTCGTTGTTGGTAATCAAGCCTACCACTGTAGTGTCGTCTGCAAACTTGATGATTGAGTTGGAGGCGTGCATGGCCACACAGTCATTGGTGAGCAGGGAGTACAGGAGAGGGCTGAGAACGCACCTTTGTGGGGCCCCAGTGTTGAGGATCAGCGGGGTGAAGATGTTGTTTCCGACCCTCACCACCTGAGGGCGGCCCATCAGAAAGTCCAGGATCCAGTTGCACAGGGTGGGGTAGATACCCAGGGTCTCGAGCTTAATGACGTGTTTGGAGGGTACTATGGTGTCAAATGCTTGTCCAGATGGGTTAAGGCAGTGTGCAGTGTGATTGCGATTGCGTCGTCTGTGGACCTATCGCATTACCTGCCCCCCCAACCTCCCTCCTATCGCATTACATGCCCACCCAACCTCCATCCTATCGCATTACCTGCCCACCCAATCTCCCTCCTATCGCATTACATGCCCACCAAATCTCCCTCCTATCGTTTCTGTGTTAAGCAACATACAGTCTTTATTTGTGATTGAAATGCACTGAAAACATAATTGTGTACTGCACACAAAAAAAATATACTTTTTGGTGTGCCTGTCACAAAATTCCAATAAGCAATTTATGTCTATTTCACAATAATCTGTGATACTGGGTTGGTAAATGCACCAATGCGTGTGCAATGCATATGAGAGAGAAAAGATGCATGTTTTTGTGTGTGTAAGGATAGTTTTTAGGCATCATTTCATGCATGTAGTGTATCTCTGTCCAAACTTAAGGCAGAGAAAATCCCCATCATAATAAATGACTGTACTACACAAACAGTTACATTTGCCTCTTAGCGTGCTGATAGGAGTGTAATTCTTACATACACACTCACATTGCTTTCATGAACCATTGAAATTGGAGAACATAAACATATGCATGTTGTGATAAGAGTTTGTTTATAGTAATGGTACATTACTTAATCAACACAGTATACACAGAGCAGTCAAATGTCATCAAAATATGGCCTTCTTTACCAGCACAGATCTTTTCTCTTGCAACTCTCTCAGAAATAGGATTACTCCTAGAAAGACCGACTGGTTAAGGCCAAGTGATCTGTTATTTTTACTAGCTTACTGTCAGTTAAATTCAAATGTACAATTCCGTATTGAGAAACGTTATGAACAGTGAATATCAATTTTATCAGCATATCGATTGTGCAACCAGGGGTGGAAAGACCCTGGATCATTGTTACTCTAACTTCCGCGACGCATATAAGGCCCTGCCCCGCCCCCCTTTCAGAAAAGCTGACCACGACTCCATTTTGTTGATCCCTGCCTACAGACAGAAACTAAAACAAGAAGCTCCCACGCTGAGGTCTGTCCAACGCTGGTCCGACCAAGCTGACTCCACACTCCAAGACTGCTTCCATCACGTGGACTGGGAGATGTTTCGTATTGCGTCAGACAACAACATTGACGAATACGCTGATACGGTGTGCGGCATCCCCAGACGGCATCCCCAGCCGCGCCCTCAGAGCATGCGCAGACCAGCTGGCCGGTGTGTTTACGGACATATTCAATCAATCCCTATACCAGTCTGCTGTTCCCACATGCTTCAAGAGGGCCACCATTGTTCCTGTTCCCAAGAAAGCTAAGGTAACTGAGCTAAACGACTACCGCCCCGTAGCACTCACATCCTTCATCATGAAGTGCTTTGAGAGACTAGTCAAGGACCATATCACCTCCACCCTACCTGACACCCTTGACCCACTCCAATTTGCTTACCGCCCAAATAGGTCCACAGACGATGCAATCTCAACCACACTGCACACTGCCCTAACCCATCTGGACAAGAGGAATACCTATGTGAGAATGCTGTTCATCGACTACAGCTCGGCATTCAACACCATAGTACCCTCCAAGCTCGTCATCAAGCTCGAGACCCTGGGTCTCGACCCCGCCCTGTGCAACTGGGTACTGGACTTCCTGACGGGCCGCCCCCAGGTGGTGAGGGTAGGCAACAACATCTCCTCCCCGCTGATCCTCAACACTGGGGCCCCACAAGGGTGCGTTCTGAGCCCTCTCCTGTACTCCCTGTTCACCCACGACTGCGTGGCCATGCACGCCTCCAACTCAATCATCAAGTTTGCGGACGACACAACAGTGGTAGGCTTGATTACCAACAACGACGAGACGGCCTACAGGGAGGAGGTGAGGGCCCTCGGAGTGTGGTGTCAGGAAAATAACCTCACACTCAACGTCAACAAAACTAAGGAGATGATTGTGGACTTCAGGAAACAGCAGAGGGAACACCCCCCATCCACATCGATGGAACAGTAGTGGAGAGGGTAGCAAGTTTTAAGTTCCTCGGCATACACATCACAGACAAACTGAATTGGTCCACTCACACAGACAGCATCGTGAGGAAGGCGCAGCAGCGCCTCTTCAACCTCAGGAGGCTGAAGAAATTTGGCTTGTCACCAAAAGCACTCACAAACTTCTACAGATGCACAATCGAGAGCATCCTGGCGGGCTGTATCACCGCCTGGTATGGCAACTGCACCGCCCTCAACCGTAAGGCTCTCCAGAGGGTAGTGAGGTCTGCACAACGCATCACCGGGGCAAACTACCTGCCCTCCAGGACACCTACACCACCCGATGCTACAGGAAGGCCACAAAGATCATCAAGGACATCAACCACCCGAGCCACTGCCTGTTCACCCCGCTGCCATCCAGAAGGCGAGGTCAGTACAGGTGCATCAAAGCTGGGACCGAGAGACTGAAAAACAGCTTCTATCTCAAGGCCATCAGACTGTTAAACAGCCACCACTAACATTGAGTGGCTACTGCCAACACACTGTCAATGACACTGACTCTACTCCAGCCACTTTAATCATGGGAATTGATGGGAAATGATGTAAATATATCACTAGCCACTTTAAACAATGCTACCTTATATAATGTTACTTACCCTACATTGTTCATCTCATATGCATACGTTGATACTGTACTCTATATCATCGACTGCATCCTTATGTAATACATGTATCACTAGCCACTTAACTATGCCACTTGGTTTACCTACTTATCTCATATGTATATATTGTACTCGATATCATCTACTGTATCTTGCCTATGCTGCTCTGTACCATCACTCATTCATATATCCCTATGTACATATTCTTTATCCCCTTACACTGTGTATGACAGTAGTTTTTTTTGGAATTGTTAGTTAGATTACTTGCTCGTTATTACTGCATTGTCGGAACTAGAAGCACAAGCATTTCGCTACACTCGCATTAACATCTGCTAACCATGTGTATGTGACAAATAAAATTTGATTTGATTTGATTTGATATCAGATACTCAGATGGTCTTGGCAAACCTTCCGTCCATGTTCATTGTGCAGTGTTGTCAGGGGGACCTTGGCTCTAGGGTTAGAATCCTTGGCTTCATCACCGTATAAAGTAATGTCAGTGTGTATGTTTGCATCATGAAAACACACTAACAAAAAGTCTGCTATCATAAATATCTCTATTGTGTGACAGAATTATATATAGAGCCAGCCTCGTTCTCTCAACACATCTCACACTCAGGTTTGCATAAAGTGTGCCCGTTTTCTTCTTCCAGCTTAGTCCTTACTAGCCCTCCAGGATGATTCTTTCACTGTTTTGGTTTAGTTTAGTTTAGTTTCTCCAGGATGATTTGCTTTATCCTGTGAATGAGACTGAAGCCATTCTAAATGTGTCTGGCTGACTGGTGGTAGCTAATCCTCTATTTTTCACTGAAACGTCTCCACACGCCTCTTACTGGAGGCACACACAGGTGGGTGAAGAGCAAAGGAGGGAGAGAAGGGGTAAGGGGAGAGAGAGGTTAAGGAGGGAGAGAGAGTCTGCACTCTACAGGGATGCACCTCTGTGTGTTTTGGTATCCACACTAAACCTCCGTAACCATGGCTGTCAGTCTGACATTGTGTTGGTGGCAGGCAGGCACCGGTGGGATCCCCTAATCTTCCCTGCTGACAGACAGGTTTCCAGACACAGGATGTGTTTTATTACCCTGTTCCTGTGCCAGCAGACTGGCTGTCCAACCTGGCACCTGTTCCATGAGACATTGCACCCTTCTGAATTGTATAGTACTGAACATGCATGTAAACACACGCACAATGCACATACAGTACATGGAGACACACACACACACATACATACACATAAACATAATGCCTGACAGACAAATAAACAGACACAATCACATACTCTCAGTCAAACACGTGTGACTTGCATAAAAGAGTGGACAGTGCCAAAGCAGAAGACAAATACTGCCTGTCTTCACTTACATTGGTGTTTTGTGCTTCTTGGGACAAAACAATGACATGTATTCATTTGAATTTGAATAGGTATTGAATCAGTGTTGGGTGTGAAGGAGCCCAACAACAGGGAGTAGCCCTGAGTGACACTGACAGACAAGTCACCGTTTGTTATTCTGACCTCGGGCTTTAGCCGTCAGTTTATCTCCCCTCCCATCTCTTCTACCTCTCCATCTCCTCCCCTCTCCTCTCCCTGATCTCTCTCACCTCCATGTATAAACGGGAGGAGGTTGAGATAAAGGAATAGAGGACACAGAGAGGCGAGATGAGTGATTGAAGAGTTGACTGGCTATAGAGGAGTTGTATGAGAAATGGCCCAGAGGTGGAGAAGAGTAACGTGTGGAATTTGGAGATAGAGGGTAATCTGTTAAGAGTGAACTAAAGGCAGGGGCGGCAGAGAGTGGGGGGTGTTGGGGATTTGCAAAAATTTGCGCGCTGCTTCCCTCCTTTTTAAAATATGCCTGGAGGGCGCCACAAACCCCACCCCTTACCACCTGAGCCCCTCCCCTATCCCCTCCTCCGACCTGTGTGAGCACATCTTCCACCTAACAGAATGCTGAGCTGAGAGGGACAGACAGAGCTAGCCTGGACAGCGCAGCACACTGCCTGACTCACCCTCACACGGTGGGGCTACTCTGGACGGGATAACGTGCATGGAGCAGCCTGGAGACAGCCAAGCAGGCCAAAGAGTGGAGCATTGGTTAGAGTAGCCATGCTCTCTCCATCTACTAATGGAGGACTCTAAGTAATAGGGCTCAGCTTCAGATATCCTCTCTATCTGCTTGCTACCAGGACCTGAAGCAGCACACACACCCAGACAGTTGTTGATGTGAATGTGTGGGTAGTCCACACCTGAGAGAGAGACAGAGAGAGGGAGGGAGAGAGGTGATAGGTGAAAAAGAGAAGAAGAGGAAGAAGAGAGGAGGAAGGAATACAGAAATCAAGTTAGACCAACTAAATCTCAAACTTGCTGTATCTCAACTTACCTGTGACTGAACCTGTGTCTACACACACAGACACTCAGAGATAAGTTGAGAGGAGATGTACAGAAGAAGTTAGACAT
Organism: Oncorhynchus tshawytscha; assembly: GCF_018296145.1. Classification (NCBI taxonomy): domain Eukaryota; kingdom Metazoa; phylum Chordata; class Actinopteri; order Salmoniformes; family Salmonidae; genus Oncorhynchus; species Oncorhynchus tshawytscha. The sequence goes on from NC_056431.1 coordinate 61,238,196, forward strand.
GGAGCTCTTACTTGGAGACGGAAATCTTGAAGACCACAAGAGGGACAGGTCTGGGAGCTGTGTAGAGTTCTACCAGGTGAAAGTGAGTGAAAAACCACACTACCTTATCTTACCTTATTAATGTTTTGTCTTTCTACCCACATGGCACACTTATTCATGTTTTGTACTAGGATATAATTCTACACTGGGCCTTGGCAATGTGGGCTCAGGCATGTGTTTGTTTTTCGATGAAGCTTGAGCAGGGGCAGACAGGGCTGGTCCATTTTTAGCTTAGTGGGCCTGTCTAACAAAAAATATGTGCACTAAATTAGCATTATCAGGTTAATAATGGAGGCCTCAAGGAAAAAAATTGTCTGCGTGTTAGAAATGCCAGATGTGATTTCTGGTCCCAGTCTGCCCCTGTGAGTGAGTGAGCGACACCTGTTGATCAAGTCTTGCTCACTAGCTGTGGAATTTGTAGTTTTCCTTTTGAGTTAATATAGTTATCGTGTGAAGTACATTGTACATTTCGGATAGACAGCTATGGCTATCTTCTACCTCTAAAGATTCTCAAATGAAATCTCTAAAGTGGTCAAATAATCCAAACAAATAAAATTCAATATAGAGACTTGATCATTCATGACATCATGTCAGTCTCTGTCACACCCTGACCATAGTTTGCTTTGTATGTTTCTATGTTTTGTTTGGTCAGGGTGTGATCTGAGTGGGCATTCTATGTTGTGTGTCTAGTTTGTCTGTTTCTGTGTTTGGCCTGATATGGTTCTCAATCAGAGGCAGGTGTTAGTCATTGTCTCTGATTGGGAACCATATTTAGGTAGCCTGTTTGGTGTTGAGTTTTGTGGGTGATTGTTCCTGTCTCCTGTGTCAGTGCCACACGGGACTGTTTCGGGTTTACACGTTTGTTGTTGTTGTTGTTGTTGTTGTTGTTGTTGTTGTTGTTGTTGTTGTTGTTGTTGTTGTTGTTGTTGTTGTTGTTGTTGTTGTTGTTGTTGTTGTTGTTGTTGTTGTTGTTGTTGTTGTAGTTTATTCATGTATAGTTTTCTTATTAAAAACAAACATGAATTTCAACCACGCTGCATTTTGGTCCTCCTCTCCTTCGACGGAAGAATCCCGTGACAGTCTCGATGAATATTCAGACATATCACTTTGCCATATTCTCTAATATGTGGGTTAGTGTTCCTTGTGATAATACGTGACCTTGTAATATACACTGAGTGTACAAAACATTAGCAACACCTTCTTAATATTGAGATGCACCCCCATTTGTCCTCAGAGCCTCAATTCGTTGGGGCATGGACTCTACAAGGGAGGCTGGCCCATGTTGATGCCAATGCTTCCCACAGTTGTCAAGTTGGCTAGATGTCCTTTGGGTGGTGGACCATTCTTGATACAGGAAACTGTTAAGCATGAAAAACCCAGCAGTGTTTAAATTCTTGACACACTCAAACCATACCCCATTCAAAGGCACTTAAATATAATTGTCTTGCCCATTCACCACCCTCTGAATGGCGCACACACACAATCCATGTCTCAACTGTCTCAAGGCTCAAACTCTTCTTTAACCTGCCTCCTCCCCTTCATCTACACTGATTGAAGTGGATTTAATGGGTGATATCAATAAGGAGTCATAGCTTTCACCTGGATTCACCTGGTCAATGTCAAGGAAAGAGCAGGTGTTCCTAATGTTTTTTACACTCAGTGTATATGACTATATTTGTGACCTGTGTGACCGATCTGGCACCAGTACAGAGTCTCATGACTGTGACTGTCTTTCTGAAGTTAGTTCACAGGGTTACAGTAGAGCATCAGGTGCCTTCGTGTGAGCATGTTAGCAGCAAGTTAGGAGTGTGTGTGTGTGTGTGTGTGAGAATGTATGTGTGTCCATCACATGTGCTTGGTATAGCAGTGAGCAGAATGCGGGTAATGAAACATGAGAGACCTATAAGGTCTGTGATTTAAAAAATTGCGGCCCAGGTTTTTGTTTGAATTAGCTATATATTGACTCCATATGAGTTATTACAGTATAGTAATGATCAGGAGAGTTTGGGGGCGTGAAGCAGGAATGTGCTATAGGCAGGGGTATGAACCAAAATTATTTTCCAATAATTTTGTTCTGAACAGAAGTACTCTTTTTTTTGTTATGTTCCACTGTTGCAAGATGCAGCTGAAATTTTACGGGTGGGGAGAAAGCGAGAGAGAGTTGAGGAGGAGGCTTGAAGCGCTGGGCATCTTAATATTACATACATTATCTGAGGTCCACAGAGTTATACCTTGGAGGAGCGGCTTCTATGGAAGAACTTTGAATGTCCTTTGAGCTAGCTGGCTAACAAGCTTGTGTGTGCATAGCAGCATCAGAAATAAAAATACTTCTTACCTTCTTGTAGTTAACAAATCCAACGTGAAACGGGATTTCTAGGCCTATTGTATCCTTAACTAGCATTATCCATTCTCTCTTCCTATTTTCTGAATCGCGCTTGTAACGTCAGTACAGTAGCCTATGCTCCAGAGGGGGAAGGGCCAGGTGGCCTAAACACTCACACGCACAGGCAAATATTATAATCTTGCAGGCAGACACTGGAATACGTTTCTTAGTGACAGAGTGAGGGCTTTGCATAGACGCCCTGTTGCGTTTTATTGTGAGAGTATAAAAAATGCCTGGAACATAAAATAACATTATTAAGCGGTTCCCATGCTTTTAATATAATGTTTCTGTTCCAGAACAGTATGGATCACTTTCGTTTCAGGTTTAATTTCTCTTCCTTGAAAATGTTTGTTCTTTTACAATTTTTGGATCTGTTCCCTGAACCAGTTCCAACCTCTGGCTTTTTGTGTTCCAAGCGTTTTACATTTAGAGTAAATATTTACTATAGTAAATGTAGGTGTGGATTGCATGTGTTAATGCATGTGCCTTGACTCTATAGCGTGAGCTAGTTAGGTTGGTGAGGGGGAATGTGGGTAGTTGTTGTGTACATAGAGGGAGTGATATGATCAGGTTTGTGTCCCCATCACATCCCTATTATCTCACACACACACATGTGCACGCACATACTGCAAGCAGAGTGTATGGAGAAGGGGGTCCATTTGTTGCCTAATCAACAGGTGGCTAACACTGATAAGTCTACTGTAACAAATATTTGTTCATGTATGGTCATTTTGTATCTTTACGCAGCACACCTTTTCTCAGAATCACACCTATTCCCAGAAATGTACTTTACATCTATGTTCTGTAGATGCTAATAACAATCCTCAAATTGATCTGTCTCTGAAAGCTGAGGCGGTCGGATCTTAGACGTCGGGGTGGCAGTGCAAGGTATTAGACCAAATAAGAAAGATTATGTCTCAATGACCCCATGTTTTCAGGTTAGGGAGGAGGGATGGAGGAATGGAGGGATAATAGAGTTTATAAGGCGCCCTTTTGGACAACAGCTTTGAGGACTCTGAGGAGAGGGAGTAGAGGGAGAGAAGGGCAAGAAGCCGGAGAGGGAGAGAAGGGCGAGAAAGGGGAGGAGCTCCCTCTACTGTTCACCTTTGGTGCAAACAGCCCCCTCCCCCCCAATTAGATGAAGGAGAATTAGCCGACCCCCCAGAATGAGCGCCTGGGTCAGGGAGGATTAAAGAGCGTGGGGGGTTTGTAGGGGTTAACAGGGTTTGTTTTGGTCAAAGACAACATGAGTCAACATGGCTACCTTTTAACACACAAGCCACTAGAGAAATGGAGAAAGAACTAGAGTGCTCCAGGCCATCATTCACTATCTAGTAAATTCATGATCTAGAGATCAGATTGAACAATTAGACACTGAAGTATGAGGAAGAGAGGTAGGATGTTTGTCTCTGTGGTTTGATTTCCAGAACTCGCACAGTTCTGTCTACTATATCTGTTTCTCTGGAAGTACTATTCTGCAGCTGATGTTGTTGGGATTATTTCCACATCATAGTTGGAATGTTGTGAGCCAAGCTGCTTCAAGATGGCCAATTAGATTGGCTGGTTTGAGTTGGGCTCTCTGGGTTGCTCCGCCTCCCAAGCCATCCGTGAAGCAATTAGGTCATTAGGTTGGTTGGGCCACGGTGCTTTCTGCACCAGGGAATCCTGGCTGGGAATAATGTAGTAAAAACACAATGTTTTATTTTTTCTTATTATTCTGTTTGAAGCCCTCACCCAAATCTCACTGTGTGAAACCTCCATGGAGGCATAGAAGGCTGTCCATTCACAGTGCTTGAAAAAAATATAAACAGGATAATTGGCTTTCATGTGGACTTTTGCAGAATTCAGAGCAATAGAGCAGAGAATAGAGAAATAAAGTTTCCCTTCAAGCACCCAACGAAGCAATGGAGCATCTGATTCATCCATTGGGCTATACTGTTCTATTCTGGGATGTGGCAGATGATGGATGACCGACAGGACAGCTGGAAGGAGAAAATAGAGAGAGATTTTATTGAACACAGGGACATTTTCCGGGAGGGAGGGAAAAACTTGTTTCAGAGTCTGCAGCCAGCCAGAGAGAAGAGAACAACACTAGCGGTTTCAAATTCCTTCAACGGTTTAATGATGAATGAATTTGAACCATACTGCTTATAGTTTTATGTTTGCTTGCCTGCATGCTAAAATGAATTACTGTACAGTAATGAATATGTACATGCAGTGTGCGTTGCGTTGTATCAACATGTGTTGTGTCATGGTGTCAGTTTAATCTCTGAAAGCTAACAGATATAGGATCTTAATTTTAGCAAATGTTTCTACAGCAGGAAAATAATCCTGCAGCTACAAGAAATGTGAATTATTATGTGCATTATAATTAATGCACATTTTTGTAAGGGAAAATCAAGTCTGAAATTTCACGGTGGAAGTTACACATTTCTGAAGCCTTTTTAAAACTCAAATACACTACAATGTTTCCCTTGCAAAGGGGTGATCAAGTTAAGATCCTACATCAGTTACAGAACACGGTGTTTTGATTTGACAGATAACCCCTGTACCGTGCTATGGTTTAATATATTTTGGTTTTCGATTTCTTGTTACTCGTCTGATTGACACTGTTGATAAATCCTGTGGCCAATTCTTGCACTGACAGGCAGGTGAAAATGTACAGATATCATATATTGTCAGGGCAGAAGCACAATCAATATCTGTCTCTGGGGAGAACTAGAGCAAAAAGCCAACCCTTGTCCTTCATCCGTCAGACACAAGATAACACACACCAAAGAGAGAGAGAATGGCATTTATTTGGTTCATTTCTCCTCTCTCATCTCCCTCTCTCTTCTGTCTTTTAATGTCTACTGAATGTTGTGAGAGGTAGGTGGTATAAATAACTTAATCAACCTCCTCCTCTGCAATGAGGTTTGTGTGTCTTGTCTCCTATATGTTCACTTTGATCTGATAGGAATTTGAGCACAGTGAAGTTTATCTACTGGCTGCATTTTCACTTTATCATCAATACATGAGAACAGAGAGCAAGATAGCGGCTTTCCACAAGTCTGGCTCATCTGTTGATAGGGAGGCAGAGAGAGACGAATGAAGGAGGGAGGGAAGAGAATATAAAGAGAAACAGAGGGGCATTCGCCTGATTATTAGAGAGATTTTTAGCAGGTGAAGGTTAGTTATGGGATTCCATTATTTCTCCTCAGGACCAGTTGTGTGTGTGTGTGTGTGTGTGTGTGTGTGTGTGTGTGTGTGTGTGTGTGTGTGTGTGTGTGTGTGTGTGTGTGTGTGTGTGTGTGTGTGTGTGTGTGTGTGTGTGTGTGTGTGTCCGTGCGTGTGTGTGTGTGTGTGCGTGCAAGCGCAAGTGCAAGCGCAAGCATTGGTGTGTTTTTGGCATGAGGCCCACTAAGAAATACACTGAGTGTACAAAACATTAGGAATACCTTCTCTTTCCATGACATAGACTGACCAGGTGAATACAGGTGAAAACTATGATCCCTTATTGATGTCATTTTTTAAAATCCACTTTAATCAGTGTAGATGAAGAGGAGGAGACAGGTTAAAGAAGGATTTTTAAGCCTTGAGACAGTTGAGACATGGATTGTGAATGTATACCATTCAGAGGGGGAATGGGCAGGACAAAATATTTAAGTGCCTTTGAACAGGGTAGGTGCCAGGCACACCGGTTTGAGTGTGTCAAGAACTGCAACGCTTCTGGATTTTTCACGCTGAACAGTTTCCTGTGTGTATCAAGAATGGTCTACCACCCAAAGGACATCCAGCCAACTTGACACAACTGTGTCACAACTGCATTGGAGTCAACATGGGCCAGCATTCCTGTGGAACACTTTTCGACACCTTGTAGAGTTGAATTGAGGCTGCTCTGAGGGTGAAAGGGAGTGCAGTTCAATAATAACTAAGAAATATAACTGTCCATTAGTCCCTTGTGTGACCATCATCAGAGTCCCTCTGCTCACACCTCCCTAAAATGAATCTGCAGCACCAAAGGGCACACACTCACACATTGTAAACATAAAGAAAGAGACATGTACATATTGTATTCACATTCCAAAGGTGCTCTGAGTGAATCCATCTCAAATTCCCACTCTATATTTTTTAAACTGATAAACAAAGGATACCACCACCTCATAAGTTCTTCTCCTCTCCATTCCAAGTGAGTGGACACACTGTCTGCCCAGTAGATGTAGCAGAAGCTCCTTTTCTGGAGCCAAACTTTCAATCCATCATTCAAGAGCATTACTAACCTTTGACCCTACTGATACTCACTGATTACAGTGCTTGCCGCTAGGGCACAGTGCTAGGGTGAGTTGAGAAGTTTGGAAAATAACGTCTACCATGGCAAACGCAAGTCTTTAGATTTTTTTCTAAATCAAAACACTGTTGAAGTGCGAATCACAAAGATGTCATGTTTCGACTGTCACCATGCAGCGTGCCACCACAGTACTTGAGAAAGAAAACCATGATCTCCACTTCCTGAAAATCCTGACTCACATGAGCCGGTCACCCACTCTTCTCCCTCCACACACTCTTGTCTGTTTCAAACACTCAAGTACATCACGTTTTTGAACCTCTGTCCTCTCTTTGTAAACTCATGGACTTGACCCACGTACTATTCTCAGCCTACTGTTAATTTGTGTCCGATCGACTTGATTCGGTCTTATGTAGCAAAATGTGACATCATGTTTACAATCATACCCTACAATTGTGGAACAATGGGAAAGTAATTCTGCTTTGAAAGTTGATTCACTTGTAACCCCACTTTTAAGAAACTGTTCCTTGAATGTTTTAGTACACCTACTGGAGACCTCTTCTTTGGCTATACTCATTCAGAATCGTTCACACCCTCTTAAGCCTTAGCCCCACCCATCTCTTTAAGGATTCACATGTGAGGCCATTTGCTATACAGAGTGAGTACGGTAGTGTACTAAACAAAGATTTCAAGACTAAAGGCTGGTTTATACTACGTCTATCGACATGTCTGTAGACCGTTGTCGCAGTGGCATCAAGAACATTCTATTGTCGTCCGACATCAAACTTGTTATTGTCGTTATGAAACAGTATAAACACAAAAACGCATGACATCAGCAGCCTGGTGGTCTAAAATAGTGCAACTGGTGTATTTTAACACCAATAAACCCAACCGTTTAAAAATTAATTTAGTATATGTCAATCTAGCAAACCAGGCAACTAAAAGCAACTTTCTAAACAATGTTTTTGTTATTTTCTATATTGTTAGCTTGCTAGCTAGTTCAAATAATGACCATATCATATAGCTAGTAATGAACAAGACAGCCCGCACACTCTTTAAGCTTCCATCGCCGAGGGAACCGGGATGCCTCAGCCAGCTCGTCAGACTTCCACACCTTAGCTGGCTCGGGGGTCTTCTTGCCTCGGTGGGCTCGGCAGGCGCCCACCCCACGTCATGCTTCAGCAGGCCATCAGGCTCCCATGCCCCAGTCATATCGTCAGGCTCCCACGCCTCAGCTGGATCGTCAGGCTCCCACGCTTGAGCCGGCTTGCCAGGCTCCCACGCCTCTGCCGATTCGTCTGTATTCTACGCCCCAGCTGGTTTGTCCAGCACCCATGCCTCGGCCGGTCCGTCAGGCTCGCACAGGGGGGACGCCAGGTGGTACCCCTAGAGGGGGTGTACTCGAGGGCACCAGACTGCCTTCATTACGCACACCTGTCACCATTGTTACGCGCACCCGCGCTTCATCACCGGTCGCCATCACGCGCAGCAGCACATCATTGGACTCACCTGGACTCCTTTAATTTGTTGATTGCCTTCCCTATTTCTGTCTGCTTCCCTGTGTGTTCCCTGTATCAGCATTGTTGTCATTTCCATTTCCCCTGTCCAGACCCTGCCCGTATTCTGTTGCTGTTCTGTTTCGTTATTCATTAAATGTTCACTCCCTGTACCTGCTTCTTGTCCCCGGCGTCCCCGGTGTCTGTCCTTACTGAAACAGGTGTTTTATACAACAGCCTTCTTCTATGTGTTCTCTTTTTGACTCCCCTGAATGATTTGCAACAAATGCTAGTATTTTCTCCATCTCCTTTGCTATCATACTCTGCTTGCACCGGGCATTCCACTGATATCAAAACTCAGTCCTCCAGAAAGTGGAGAGCATTAACAAACCTTGTGTAGTTCTTTGTGATATCTTTCAAAATAGCCACGTTAGAAAGGATTACCTTTCCATACTGAGCAGCTAATGTTATAGACAGAAGCATGGTACATGGCAGACCAATCCGAACTCATCTCTCGGGATGTCCAGCCCATCCATTATCTCAGCCAATCATGGATAGTGGGAAGGTTCCTGTCTTTAATGTGGCTAAACCAACTAGGCTCATAATTTAACAATTGTATTGTTATTAACAGGTGGCATACAAACATAGTTTTCTTTTTTTTAAGTACTTGAGTACTTGCTTCTGCGATTCCTAAATTCATGGAGTAAGTTTCTAATCCAAAATTATACTTTTGTTATATGTTTGCTAGCTCAGCTGGTTATCTAGCTCCGTCTCATTTGACCACCAATCATTGCTAAGGCTAGCTAGCTAGCCACTTAATATAACTTGTTTTCTCAAAATGAATGTTAGCTAACTAATTTAGAAATGTTATGAATACAACTCCCATCTGCTGACAACATCAAGATACTAGTTAGCTCCAAAAGTGGTTATAGCGTAGACTGCATGCTGACAGTGAATTCAGAGACATTCGGTGTTTAGCTACACTACAAACATCGGTTTACCAGGTTCCAGGGGTGCAATTGTAATGATAGTCCTCCACAACGTACCCAAGAGTTTCCTGATTAGCAAGGGGTCATCTGTGTTTATTTTCATTTTGTATTATAAACACAGTTTGAGATCATTGTGAGGGCATTTCGCCAGTGGTTGAATGGGGAATTGGTCCCCCTGGGAAAAAGTTGTACAATGTTGTAACAGTAACCAAGGGGGGCAGGGCTTAGTGAAGGGTTAATTGGGTGGTGTCTCTATAATTAGAGGATAAGCATGTTTAGACATGTTCAGTTCTGTAAGTTATTCTGAGGATCCTCTGTCCAAGTGTGTGTGTATGTACTGTATGTGTGCATGTGTGCGTGCATGTGTTTGTGTGTGCGTTTGTTTTATGCGTGCATGCGTAATTACATTGGAGAGGGTTGGTTCTGGGATTGAAAATGGAAAAACTTCGACACTGTAATTCTGCATCCAAGTTTATTTCTGTCCCTGCACAGTGAATGGGCAAGGCTAGCTTTGCACTCTCATTAAAACACACACACTCCATGCCTTTTAATATCAACCAAACCACGCCTTCCCTCTCCTCTTGCTGGTTAACAAACCCACAACGGAACGGAATCCCGTAAAATTACAAATCTTCAGAGCCGCTCCCTCACAATTGAACATGATTATTTCTGCTCCTGTCCTGTACATAGCACCATGTGTCCTGCTGTATGTATTCCTCTACCAGTGATTTCACAGCAGAGTTATGCACCATGCCAAAACATGTCCTAAATATATGTTTTTGAGGGATGTTGATTCTGTACATATACAGTGGGGAGAACAAGTATTTGATACACTGCCGATTTCGCAGGTTTTCCCTACTTACAAAGCATGTAGAGGTCTGTAATTTTTATTATAGGTACACTTCAACTGTGAGAGACAAAATCTAAAACAAAAATCCAGAAAATCACATTGTATGATTTTTAAGTAATTAATTTGCATTTTATTGCATGACATAAGTATTTGATCACCTACCAACCAGTAAGAATTCCGGCTCCCACAGACCTGTTAGTTTTTCTTTAAGAATCCCTCCTGTTCTCCACTCATTACCTGTATTAACTGCACCTGTTTGAACTTGTTACCTGTATAAAAGACACCTGTCCACACACTCAATCAAACAGACTCCAACCTCTCCAAAATTGCCAAGAGCAGAGAGCTGTTTAAGGACATCAGGGATAAAATTGTAGACCTGCACAAGGCTGGGATGGGCTACAGGACAATAGGCAAGCAGCTTGGTGAGAAGGTAACAACTGTTGGCGCAATTATTAGAAAATGGAAGAAGTTCAAGATGACGGTCAATCACCCTCGGTCTGGGGTTCCATGCAAGATCTCACCTCCTGGGGCATCAATTTTTTAAATATTTATTTAACTAGGCAAGTCAGTTAAGAACAAATTCTTATTTTCAATGACAGCCTAGGAACAGTGGGTTAACTGCCTGTTCAGGGGCAGAACGACAGATTTGTACCTTGTCAGCTCGGGGATTTGAAATTGCAACCTTCCGGTTACTAGTCCAACGCTCTAACCACTAGGCTACCCTGCTGCCCCAATGATTATGAGGAAGGTGAGGGATCAGCCCAGAACAACATGGCAGGACCTGGTCAATGACCTGAAGAGAGCTGGGACCACAGTCTCAAAGAAAACCATTAGTAACACACTACGCCGTCATGGATTAAAATCCTGCAGCGCACGCAAGGTCCCCCTGCTGAAGCCAGCGCATGTCCAGGCCCGTCTGAAGTTTGCTAATGACCATCTGGATGATCCAGAGGAGGAATGGGAGAAGGTCATGTCGTCTGATGAGACAAAAATAGAGCTTTCTGGTCTAAACTCCACTCGCCGTGTTTGGAGGAAGAAGAAGGATGAGTACAACCCCAAGAACACCATCCCAACCGTGAAGCATGGAGGTGGAAACATCATTCTTTGGGGATGCTTTTCTGCAAAGGGGACAGGACGACTGCACCGTATTGAGGGGAGGATGGATGGGGCCATGTATCACGAGATCTTGGCCAACAACCTCCTTCCCTCAGTAAGAGCATTGAAGATGGGTCCTGGCTGGGTCTTCCAGCATGATAACGACCCGAAACACACAGCCAGGGCAACTAAGGAGTGGCTCCGTAAGAAGCATCTCAAGGTCCTGGAGTGGCCTAGCCAATCTCCAGACCTGAACCCAATAGAAAATCTTTGGAGGGAGCTGAAAGTCAGTATTGCCCAGCGACAGCCCTGAAACCTGAAGGATCTGGAGAAGGTCTGTATGGAGGAGTGGGCCAAAATCCCTGCTGCAGTGTGTGCAAACCTGGTCAAGAACTACAGGAAACGTATGATCTCTGTAATTGCAAACAAAGGTTTCTGTACCAAATATTATGTTCTGCTTTTCTGATGTATCAAATACTTATGTCATGCAATAAAATGCTAATGAATTACTTAAAAATCATACAATGTGATTCTCTGGATTACAGACCTCTACATGCTTTGTAAGTAGGAAAACCTGCAAAATCGGCAGTGTATCAAATACTTGTTTTCCCCACTGTAAGTCAGTTCCGTTCACATAACTCTCACACAAGTTCACTTGCTGAGATGAGGTCATTTTGTAACACAACCTCAACCATTTGCAACAGGATTTTTGACCCCTCTGAACCTCCCTCTAACAGGTCACATGACTTCTGTGTCCTGGGGTGCGTTCAGTTCGCTTCAACGTTTGCTATGTCGGGTGACGGTTTGTACTGAACAAATGGTGCGCACTGTTCTTTAATCCCGTTTGGTGGGTGTGGTGTATGTAGCCTGATCAAGATGGGTATGACCATTGGAAATAATTGGAAAAAGTCATGCTGCCCACCATACCCATCTTGATCAGGCTACATACACCACACCCACCAAACGGGATTAAAGAACAGTGCGCACCATTTGTTCAGTACAAACCGTCACCCGACATAGCAAACGTTGAAGCGAACTGAACGCACCCCAGGACACAGAAGTCATGTGACCTGTTAGAGGGAGGTTCAGAGGGGTCAAAAATCCTGTTGCAAATGGTTGAGGTTGTGTTACAAAATGACCTCATCTCAGCAAGTGAACTTGTGTGAGAGTTATGTGAACGGAACTGACTTCTTCAACCTCAGGAGGCTGAAGAAATTCGGCTTGTCACCAAAAGCACTCACAAACTTCTACAGATGCACAATCGAGAGCATCCTGGCGGGCTGTATCACCGCCTAGTATGGCAACTGCACCGCCCTCAACCGTAAGGCTCTCCAGAGGGTAGTGAGGTCTGCACAACGCATCACCGGGGGCAAACTACTTGCCCTCCAGGACACCTACACCACCCGATGCTACAGGAAGGCCATAAAGATCATCAAGGACATCAACCACCCGAGCCACTGCCTGTTCACCCCGCTGTCATCCAGAAGGCGAGGTCAGTACAGGTGCATCAAAGCTGGGACCGAGAGACTGAAATACAGCTTCTATCTCAAGGCCATCAGACTGTTAAACAGCCACCACTAACATTGAGTGGCTACTGCCAACACACTGTCAATGACACTGACTCTACTCCAGCCACTTTAATCATGGGAATTGATGGGAAATGATGTAAATATATCACTAGCCACTTTAAACAATGCTACCTTATATAATGTTACTTACCCTACATTATTCATCTCATATGCATACGTTGATACTGTACTCTATATCATCGACTGCATCCTTATGTAATACATGTATCACTAGCCACTTTAACTATGCCACTTGGTTTACATACTTATCTCATATGTATATACTGTACTCGATATCATCTACTGTATCTTGCCTATGCTGCTCTGTACCATCACTCATTCATATATCCTTATGTACATATTCTTTATCCCCTTACACTGTGTTATAAGACAGTAGTTTTTTTGGAATTGTTAGTTAGATTACTTGTTCGTTATTACTGCATTGTCGGAACTAGAAGCACAAGCATTTCGCTACACTCGCATTAACATCTGCTAACCATGTGTATGTGACAAATAAAAATTTGATTTGATTTGATTTTGATTTGATTTGATATTGAATCCAAATAACTCCATATGGTAACTGCGTTTTGGGCCACCAAAATCATGTTTTTCAACTGGTCGTTCAGTACACTACCGTTTCCATTCAATTCAACGTTGCACCAAGTTCTGTTGTACTGAACGCAACCCTGTACTTGCCGGATGCTAATCTGACCTCTGGTGACCTTTCAACCTATGGAGGAGGTTGTGGACTTGGCAATCACTGTGGGGCAACCAAGGCAGTGTGATATGTAGCTATATGTAACATTCACTTAGATATACTGTATCCATAGTATGTGCAGGCTTTTGTTCCAGCCCAGCTATAACACAACTGATTCAACTAATTAACTAGTCATGGTCTTCACTCATTCAGTTAGAATAACGTTTGTTAGTTATCTAACCCTGGCGTACGTTTACCAAAAATTATGGATGCATTCAGCCAACCACTCATCCTAATGACCACCTCACCAAACCTTCCACCATCTGTCCTCTGGATGAAGTCAGTGGTGACCTTCATCTAATGATTCTGACCCCTTCTGGAATGCAGGGCTTGACCCTTGACCTTTAACCCCTGAGAGGACGATAAGAGGTCCCTGGCGCTGATAGCAGCTCAAACACACACATACACAACGCGGCTCTCAGTGTAAACATTAGCGCTGACTAACAAAGCCATTGCCAGTGATAAACCAGCCTGCCACACATAAACACTTTCCTCCACTATCCTCCTTCTTTTAAACGGTCAACATTAGCCTGACTTTGTTGGCTACTTGCTGGACTGTCCTGACAGAGAGCAAGTGGGGTCATGCATAACTGGCTGGATGAAAACCTTTGCAGTTGCTCTGCTGTCAGTGACATGCCAGGACAGATATGTAGGGCGACAGCTTTGTTTTATGTAGCAATAGCAATTTAGAGGGCATTTCCTGAACTTTCCAGTGCATCCCAACCCATTTACTTCCTACCCTGCTCAAGCCTAAAAATGTCCCAAAACTAATTATTCCATTACCTCATGAATTGGTTAATTCCACTCTGTGGCTCAAAGGCTACTCTCTTACAGTAAACATAGGACCCTCTGGCTCACATTTAGTCAACTAAATCATCACATGCACAATGGGTCCTGGGTCTTATGAACATATACCCTGTTCAGCTCATTCATCTCCTCTCTAACACCAGTTTGAGCCCTCTGTGAAACCAAAACCATTCCACCCCTAGGGGACAACTTAAACCGGTCCTCTCTGGTCACTCATGTACACACACACACATACATCGATGCTCTCTACTAACAAGTCAGCTATTAGGGTAGTCAGCTCTCTGGGTAGTTTAGTTAATCAGATTAGCTGGGGGAGGGGCGTGTGTGTGTGTCCACAGGACAGCAGATGTGAAAGGCAGACAGGCTAAGACCATCTGACTGTCCCTGGGTTTCTTACTGTCTGTCCCTCTATCCCTCTGTCTAATACTGTCGGTCAGACTGCCTGCCTGTGTCCCTCTATCTGTCCGTCTCTCTGTAGATCTCTCTATAGATATATAAGTCTGTCTATAAGAGGCTAACCCATGGTAACCCATAGTTGTCTCTGTGTATCTCTGCCACCTCTATGGTCACTTCAATCACAAACCCTGTCTTTCAATTCTCAATTTCACTCTCTGTCTGTCTCTACACCTCTCTCTTCCAAATCTCCCATGGCTAATGTTTTGAGAAACCTAAAGAGACCAAGCGAGGCGTAGCGACTGTGGCAGAGTAATATTGAAATTTCCACCTTTCATTTTCTTTCCGGTGTTTGTCACTGGGGATTCAGACTAGAAATGATTAAGGGAAACATTTCCTAATTTTTGGGACTGAGACAGGGAGTAAGAGCTTCCCTGAGTGGAGGATTCCCATTCCCAAACTGGATGCTGTCTGTCTGTCGGACCCCAGCGTCTCCTCTCTGCCCAAACCCTCAACCACCACCTCTAAACCTTTAGTCACCTCCAGTCTATCAGCAAGGCCAACCTCACCACTCCTCTCCTTTCCTTTCCTTTCTCCCCCTCTGAGAAGTGTGTGTGTGTGTGTGTGTGTGTGTGTGTGTGTGTGTGTGTGTGTGTGTGTGTGTGTGTGTGTGTGTGTGTGTGTGTGTGTGTGTCAAAGTCATGACCCAATTCTGTACCATCAACTTGATAGTAAGGAGGTGGGTGAAGAGGGCTACAATAGTCATTTACAACATTAACAATGTCTACACTGTATTTCTGATGAATTTGATGTTATTTTAATGGACAAAATTTTTGTTTTTCTTTAAAAAACACTGACATTTCTAAGTGACCCCAGACTTTTGAACAGTAGTGTATATTCACACATTCACACTGATAGACAATCCTCTCTCGTCCCTGTCAACATTCGGTTTGAAGCGCAGTAGTCTCGGCTCAAACACAGGGGTACATTCATTTCGTCGATTCAGTTGCAAAACGCTTTGCAACAGAAACAGTTTACTTCAAACGGACAACGTTTTGAAACTAAAACGAGAGTTTCTATTGGACAAATTCAGATACGTCCCTTTGGCTCTTTCGTTTGGTTCTTAAACGGTAAACGATTTCCTTTGCAAGACGTAATGAATTCTGCCGAATATGTTATATTTCATGGCTATGGAGAAAAATCATGCGTTGGATTTGTTGGGTGTGCATACAGTGGGGTGGACTGTTTCATGGCTATGGAGAAAAATCATGCGTTGGATTTAAACATTATTCATGTTATTTTTGGCATGCAGAGTACATTCATTCACCTGGTCTGCAAACTGTTTTCATGTGATTCCTGAGCTAGAGCTGTTACCACCTCAATTAGTGCTAATTTTCAGGTTAGGAACCCAGCGGCGCTAGGACATCCTTCAGCTCAGGCTGTAGAGGCACATTTACACATGGGGTGTATTCATTACGTCTTGCAATGGAAATCGTTTACCGTTTAAGAACCAAACGAAAGAGCCAAAGGGACGTATCTGAATTTGTCCAATTGAAACTCTCGTTTTAGTTTTAAAACGTTTTCCGTTTGAAGTAAACTGTTCTGTTGCAAAATGTTTTGCAACTGAATCGACGAAATGAATGCACCCCTGGGTTTGAGCGGAGACAACTACTGCGCTTCAAACCGAATGTTGACAGGGACGAGAGAGGATTGTCTGTCAGTGCGTTCTGTGAGCTGTCAGTAAAGAATTCAGTCCAGGTTTATTTAACGCGTTTTGTTTCCTTTTTATCCATTCTATCGGCGTGAATGGGGGATTTCCCACCGGTTTGTCTTCTTCGTTTGGTCCTGTCGCTGGATAATTTTGGATGCAATGGGAACAGGAATACGTGCGCTGTGGTCTGAGGCAGCAGGCAGCAGACTCGGTGTCGATCTACTGTAGTAGGCTTGATGGAAACCATGTCTCCCCAGCAGGGAACTATCGGACAGAATAGGTCTGGCTCTTTGACAGGGAAAAGCAAGTTCTGCGCGCTACCAGACAGCAAAAAGGTAACTAGAGAATTGTGGATTTTTTAAAATTTGCATTATAACGTATTATTGTGCCATTATGTAGTGGGGGGATAGTATTGGTCTTCTTTTGGGTTTGTCATTGGGTTTTCTACTTGCTCTATATCGTCTATCGCCAGGTAGCATGCCATGCAGTTGTATTGTTGGCAAAGTATAGGCTAATTGGGAATTGATATGATAATTTGGCTTCCAGCCTAATTGAGGTTGTGTGCATTATTCACAGATGCTATTGAGCGTTACTGGTCATATTTGAAGCTGAGGGTATGTTATCATCTACATTTCCAGCATGTTCAGTCTGGGTCTTCTCTTTGTGCCACTTGATTTGAGGGATGGATTCCTGCGCTTTAACCTTTAATATTATTTCATACTTACTAGTGTTTCTTTTTTGTGTATTTCATAATATCAGACAGCTGCTGGATAATTATATGATGGTTACTAATGCTTTCTAAGAAAAAAAAGTTAATGCAGGCGTATTTAAAATTGATTCGGCTAAATGTTATTCAGTTTGTGGAAATGCATGTGTAAAATTACGCCTTGCCACCTACTGCATATACCTAGATAAAAAAAATATTAAGATAGCATATTCGGCAGAATGTTTCACATCCATTTAAAAAATATATATATTCGAGTGAGTCTCCTACTCAAAGTTTGATGAGATACATATTGGTAATGTTTAAAATATGGAAGCAAATGAACTATGAAAGCAAATAAACTATGCAACATGCTGATAATCTGCTCTCAGATCACAAGTCACCAGACAGACAACAGTCACGCTGTGCTTGAGCGGCTACAGTACGTGCGCACTGGGAGCAGAGTCAATGGATTTACCTACTGTTTGGCCCATCCGTCGCCCCACTCAGCATACAATCCCATTTAGTTTTGTTAATGTTCATTTGCATAAATCATTCACGTAATTCATGAAATAGATATTGCTTTAGACTTGCAACATAGCTTCAGTTTCAGTGCAAATATCACGATGTTCAACACAGCTACTCAGCGGCGTTGTATGTACACTTATTTCCCTACAATCCTAACACATATTTGTAGTATAGTATGCTATGTCAATAAACGCGTTGCCTTACTATTGCTGATAGTACATTCTGAGCCAACAACAATTAATCAATGAAATTAAGTTATAGTTAACAGCGCCTCCATTCTACTCCTGTTTGGAATATGTAACTGCACTTTGAAGGTATGAGGTCAGTGGTAAGCTTGCCTTTACAATAGTTTTACTGGAGTGCAACGAAGCAAGTCGTTGAGCTAATTGGAAGTGGTATTTGAAAGTCACATCCCACTGGGCACAGAAGTTAATTCAATGTCTATTCCACGTTGGTTCAATATAATTTCTTTGGAATTACTTGGAAACAATGTTGATTCAAACAGTGTGTGCCCAGTGGGATGATTGACACACTCAACATGCATTTTCTGTCATATACAAATATCAATCTCTAGTTCGGGGGCTGGAACATAAATTACCACATTTGGTACTCGGGCCACCAGTTGGGGAACCCTGCTCTAGTACAGGACATTTTCAATTTGTAGTCTATTTGAGGTTTAAAAAGGCTTCGGAAGTTGGTAATTTCCAGTTGGAAAAAAATGTGTCAATCCCAACAAAAATCGGAGTTAATTATAATCCACATAATAATTCACATTTCCTGTTGCTGCAGGATTATCTTACTGCTGTAGCAAACTGACTCGAATTAAGATCCTACATCTGTAGTAGGAAGAATCAAGTCAAACTGTTCTCTGATAACAAATATTTTTATGAGGGAAGTTCTCAGTTTATCCCTAATGCCCTCTAATGCGTGCAACCAATGAAAAAAGGATCCTTTGGAAAGTTCCATACAGCTTGTCCTCATGATTGAGTTCACTTGGTGAATCAATCAAATATTATGATCCACGAATGCTGATGGCTTTATTGATATAGATTCATTGAGCTTAGCAATGGCATCGTCTAAGAATTGTAAAACCAACCGCTAAGCTGCAGCTCTTCATGTAGCATCATGTAACATGTTGTGCAATGTTATAATATGGTTGCCAGCCTGACCAAGCTACTTTGAGAGTTAAACCTTGTTCCATAGTGATTAGGTTTACGATATGAAATGATGTGGTGAGAAATCATAGGGTAAAACAGAGAATTTGCGGACTTCAAGGGCACGTTGAAAAGAGGTTGTTAAGCCAACCTTATTGTACAAAACATTAAGAACACCTTTTTCCATGACAATACTGACCAGGTGAATCAAGATGAAAGCTATGATGCCTTATTTATATCACTTGTTAAATCCACTTCAATGAAGGTGAGGAGACAGTTTAAAGAAAGATGTGTAAGCCTTGAGACAATTGAGACATGGATTGTGTATGTGTGCCATTCACAGGGTGAATGAACAAGACAGAATATTTAAGTGCCTTTGAACGGGATATGGTATTAGGTGTCAGGCGCACCAGTTTCTGTCAAGAACTGCAACGCTACTGGGTTTTTCACACTCAACAGTTACCCGTGTGTATCAGGAATGGTCCACCACCTAAAGAACATCCAACCAACTTGAAACAACTGTGGGAAGCCTTGGAGTCAACATGGGCCAGTGTCCCTGTGGAATGTTTTTGATTCCTTGGAGAGTCCATGTTCCAACGAACTGAGGCTGTTCTCAGGACAAAAGTGAATGCAACTCAATATTAGGAAGGAGTAAAAATTGTCTGTCCTTGGTTGCAACACTCACCACCGAGTTCCAAACTGCCTCTGGAAGCAACGTCAGCACAAGAACTGTTCGTCGGGAGCTAAGATCTAGTCTAAGATCACCATGCGCAATGCCAAGTGTCAGCTGGAGTGATGTAAAGCTCACCGCCATTGTACCCTGGATCAGTGGAAAAACGTTCTCTGGAGTGATGAATCATGCATCACCATCTGGCAGTCCAATGGACGAATCTGGGTTTGGCGGATGCCAGGAGAACGCTACCTTCCCCGAATATGTAGTGCCAACTGTACCTTTTTGTGGAGAAGGAATAATGATCTGGGTCCCCTTATTTCCAGTGAAGGGAAATCTTAACTCTACAGCATTCAACTACATTCTAGATGATTCTGTGCTTCCAACTTTGTGGCAAACGTTTGGGGAAGGCCCTTTCTTGTTTCAGCATGACAATGCCCAGTGCAAAAAGCGAGGTACATAGAAATGGTTTGTCGAGATCGGCGTGGAAGAACTTGTCTGGCCTGCACAGAGCCCTGACCTCAACCCCATTGAACATGTTTGGGATGAATTCGAACACTGACTGCGAGCCAGGCCTAATCACCCAACGCCATTGCTCGACCTCACTAATGCTCCTGTGGCTAAATGGAAGCAAGTCCCCGCAGCAATGTTCCAGCATTAGCGGAAAGCCTTCCCAGAAGAGTGGAGGCTGTTTTAGCAACAAATGGGGGGCCAACTCCATATTAATGCCCATGATTTTGGAATGAGATGTTCAATGGGAAGGTGTCTACATACTTTTGTAGTGTACTGTATGTTACCCAAGACACTGGCAGAGACTGCTTCACAATTCACACGTTTTTTTTTCACATACATTTCTGTGGTGGCCTACTCAATTCCTGATTTTGTGAGAGAGATGATGATTTATCTAGAAACATCAACAGTACAGAGAGAGATGGCAAACATTGTGCAACAAACCACAATCCTACTTCTTTCTTTCTTTCTCTCTTTCTCTCTTTCTTTCTTTCTTTTTTCTTTCTTTCTTTCTTTCTTTCTTTCTTTCTTTCTTTCTTTCTTTCTTTCTTTCTTTCTTTCTTTCTTTCTTTCTTTCTTTCTTTCTTTCTTTCTTTCTTTTTCTTTCTTTCTTTCTTTCTTTTTCTTTCTTTCTTTCTTTCTTTCTTTCTTTCTTTCTTTCTTTCTTTCCCTCCTTATCCCCAGCTAGACAGAGATGTGGTTTATGACTAGCAGGGTGTGTTCCGGTATGACCTCTGTAAGTATGACTACAGTAAATTAGGGCAAGGGGGATACCTAGTCAGTTGTACAACTGAATGCCTTCAACTGAAATGTGTCTTCTGCATTTAACCCAACCCCTCTGAATCAGAGAGGTGCGGGGGGCTGCCTTAATCGACATCTGTGTCTTCGGCGCCCAGGGAACAGTGGGTTAACTGCCTTGCACAGGGCAGGGCAGAACTTACAGGGCAGAACTTACAGTGGACTATATGAATAATGACTCACTAACTATGTGAAATATAGCCTATTCTGGACTCACTAACTATGTGAACTCTAGCCTATTCTGGAGTGAACACAGTATTCTCTCCCTCCCTCTTTTCTCTCCGTAGCAGATGAAGACCCTGGCCCACCGACGACAGTCCGCCCCCTCCCTGGTCATCAGCAAAGCTCTTACCAAATCACGAAGCATGTCCAGGTACAGTAACAGCTTGTCAGATACCTCTATTCAACTAACTGCTACCTATCACTACATGTAGTCTCTATAGACAGTGCCCATACATAGGGTCAGGAGTCAGACCAAATGGTCAGGAACAAAACCACTGTTCCAGATTCAGCTATATTGTTTGCTCTCAACTTTTGACTTAGAAAGGGAAAGTAGGTCTGGTATCCACTCTAGGGGATTTATTCTCTTTCTAGGGCATAGTGATATCATTTCCATCTTTCAGCACTGGCCTGACTTATGAGAAAGCATATTCCCTGCAGGCCAATGCAGAGGGAGAATTGCCTCTTTTTCACTATCCATCATTGTTAGTTCTGACAAGGGGATTCTAAAGTACAGCCATCAAAAGGTTTTTTAATATCTTTAGATTGAGGTGTGTGTGCGCACGTGTTTTTAATGTCTTTAGATTGAGGTGTGTGTGCTCACGTGTTTTTAATGTCTTTAGATTGAGGTGTGTGTGCTCACGTGTTTTTAATGTCTTTAGATTGAGGTGTGTGTGCTCACGTGTTTTTAATGTCTTTAGATTGAGGTGTGTAGGGCTCACGTGTTTTTAATGTCTTTAGATTGAGGTGTGTGTGCTCACGTGTTTTTAATGTCTTTAGATTGAGGTGTGTAGGGCTCACGTGTTTTTAATGTCTTTAGATTGAGGTGTGTAGGGCTCACATGTTTTTAATGTCTTTAGATTGAGGTGTGTGTGCTCACGTGTTTTTAATGTCTTTAGATTGAGGTGTGTGTGCTCACGTGTTTTTAATGTCTTTAGATTGAGGTGTGTGTGCTCACGTGTGAGTCTCTGTGTTCATAAATTTGATTTATCAATAGAGAACAGCATGTGTCACGCTAAACACCCCACAAATCATTTACAGTAGTTCCCCCGGAGACTTGAATTATAATTACAGCACTGCTAGGAAAATGTTTACATGTCAAACAAACACATTTGTCCAGTGTTGGAGAAGCTAGAGAAACCTTGTCCTGTTCTGCTGTTGTTTGACAAGTTTATGTGTGTTCTAGTGCTGACTACTTACCCAGTGATTTTAGGCTGAGTTGGAGCATATTAAGTGTGAAACTGGACCACTAAGGAGTGTTGAGCTGAACACTTTTGACGCTTTAATGGGTCATTGCCCTCGTGGATGGAGGTACTGTGTGTGTGCCATAGAGTGTGTGTGTGTGTGTGTGTGTGTGTGTGTGTGTGTGTGTGTGTGTGTGTGTGTGTGTGTGTGTGTGTGTGTGTGAATGAGTGTGAATGAGTGTGTGTTAGCATGTGTGTGTGTGTGTGTGTGTGAATGAGTGTGAATGAGTGTGTGTTAGCATGTGTGTGTGTGCCCAGAGTTGCTGTGTGCTTTCGCTCTTTCCTTTCGCTTAGGTCCTTATGTCACCCCCTCCCCCCGTCACCTCATCTAAAAGTCTCCTCATCCTGCTCCAGCTTTACGACTCCAGGGCTAAAGTCAGTCCCCACTGAGGAACAATATAATACAGGACACACTTCCACAGAGCACCCCGGCCTGCAGCAGTGAAATAGATATGGGAGGAAGGGGATACTAGAAACTAAACATAGTTTTAACACTATTCAAGACCCTGTTTTTCATGGCCACCAGGCACCATGTGTCATGCAGGAGATTTCCTGTTATGGAGAGTTTTATAACACAGAGGTTCACTTCTCTTATTATTTCTAATAGCCTGGAGCCCTCTCTACTACCTTCTACCACTGGCGTTATATGACAGTTACTGTATATACGGTACATTGACTATGGTCATTGTCCACACTAGAACTTATGTAGGTACAGAACATGGCTTCTTGTCCTTCCCTACGCTACAACATCACTCTCAACAACCATACCACCCTACAGCACTCCTTCTACCCTATTTATGAAAGACAAAGTGTGTTGGCATTGCTTTCCAAGAACCATGAAGTGAGTTTTGGAAAGAACACACTGGTGGTATTGTTATAAGACCCCCATCTCTCCTGCAACAGGGGTCCACTCCATCTCCCCTGCTACATTGGTCCACTCCATCTCCCCTGCTACATTGGTCCACTCCATCTCCCCTGCTACATTGGTCCACTCCATCTCCCCTGCTACATTGGTCCACTCCATCTCCCCTGCTACAGGGGTCCACTCCATCTCCCCTGCTACAGGGGTCCACTCCATCTCGTCTGATACAGGGGTCCACTGCATCTCCCCTACTACAGGGGTCCACTCCATCTCCCCTGCTACAGGGGTCCACTCCATCTCCCCTGCTACAGGGGTCCACTCCATCTTCCCTACTACAGGGGTCCACTGCATCTCCCCTACTACAGGGGTCCACTCCATCTCCCATACTTCAGGGGTCCACTCCATCTCCCTTGCTACAGGGGTCCACTCCATCTTCCCTACTACAGGGGTCCACTGCATCTCCCCTACTACAGGGGTCCACTCCATCTCCCATACTTCAGGGGTCCACTCCATCTCCCTTGCTACAGGGGTCCACTCCATCTCCCCTGCTACAGGGGTCCACTCCATCTCCCATACTTCAGGGGTCCACTCCATCTCCCTTGCTACAGGGGTCCACTCCATCCACTCCATCTTCCCTACTACAGGGGTCCACTGCATCTCCCCTACTACAAGGGTCCACTCCATCTCCCATACTTCAGGGATCCACTCCATCTCCCTTGCTACAGGGGTCCACTGCATCTCCCTACTACAGGGGTCCACTCCATCTCCCCTACTACAGGGGTCCACTGCATCTCCCTACTACAGGGGTCCACTCCATCTCCCTTACTACAGGGGTCCACTCCATCTCCCATACTACAGGGGTCCACTCCATCTCCCTTGCTACAGGGGTCCACTGCATCTCCCTACTACAGGGGTCCACTCCATCTCCCCTACTACAGGGGTCCACTGCATCTCCCTACTACAGGGGTCCACTCCATCTCCCTTACTACAGGGGTCCACTCCATCTCCCATACTACAGGGGTCCACTCCATCTCCCTTACTACAGGGGTCCACTCCATCTCCCATACTACAGGGGTCCACTCCATCTCCCCTACTACAGGGGTCCACTCCATCTCCCATACTTCAGGGGTCCACTCCATCTCCCATACTACAGGGGTCCACTCCATCTCCCCTGCTACAGGGGTCCACTCCATCTCCCCTACTACAGGGGTCCACTCCATCTCCCCTACTACAGGGGTCCACTGCATCTCCCTACTACAGGGGTCCACTCCATCTCCCTTACTACAGGGGTCCATCTCCCCATCTCCCTTACTACAGGGGTCCACTCCATCTCCCATACTACAGGGGTCCACTCCATCTCCCCTACTACAGGGGTCCACTCCATCTCCCCTACTACAGGGGTCCACTCCATCTCCCCTACTACAGGGGTCCACTCCATCTCACTGGATACACTGGATGACTCATGTTAGATAAGGGAACAGATTGTGAATAGAAGAGGTGTGCAGGGGTGTGTGTGAGTGTGTATATTTGAGAAAGCTTGGGTGGATGGAAAAAGAGATAAAGTGAGTGTAGTCCTCTTGGTCAGCTAAAGTTTAGATTATAAATCCAATTGTCAGTTGTGTCATCTTCATTCAAGGTGTAACCATGGTATATTGGCAGCAGTGTATTGGTGCAGTGTGCACTTTGGCTTAGGTCTCTCACCATGGTTGACAAGATGGCTAACACACACACACACACACACACACACACACACACACACACACACACACACACACACGCATGTATACACACACACTGCACCGTTAATCACAGCACTTCACACAGAGTGTCAGTGGTGTTGGTCTGGACAGTGTTTGTCTGGAGGAGAACTCAAGCTAATGCTAACCCTTTTCACACACACACACACACACACACACACACACACACACACACACACACACACACACACACACACACACACACACACCCGGTCAAAGTTCAAAAGTTACATACAGTAAGCCAATGCAGTAAGCCAATGAGATTTACATAAAGTTCTCCCCCCCTGTTTCTAACCAAGGGGTCTTGTTAAACCACAATTTATTTACTTTTCCCTCGGATTGTCATCATAAACTGCTAAACCTTTTGTGCACCTCTGAGAAGTCAAGTGCACTACTTAGGTCTAGACAGGTGCAGACAAATTGATGATAAATTAGCCTCGACAATAAATTAGCTCAAATTCTCAGGAGAGCTGTTGGCCATTCATTGTTGGAGTGTATATGGTAGAGAAAACACTAACACACAGAATTTAACCAGAGCAAAGCAAAAGGACAGTGTCCTATAAGGATGTGTAATGTGTCTGTCTGGGGGATACAGTGCAGGAGGGTCACAGGGCTTAGAGAACATACGTAGTATGGAGATGAGGTAGGGTTTGTGTGTGTGTGGCATCTGAGGGACAGCTGTTCATCCAGCTGCTGTCCTCGGGGGTCTCTTCTTACAGATGTTCTCGTCCACACTGGGGGGGGTATGTGTGTGTTACAACACACACATCTGGACCAGGGTGACCTCATCTCCTGGCTGCAGCCCCCGGTAACCTTGACACTCCCCACCTCCTTGTGTGTGTGTGTGTGTGTGTGTCAGAGAGAGTGAGAGCGAGAGGGAGGGAGGGAGAGAGAGAGAGAGATAGAGTACATCAAGGAAAGCCAGTGTGACCATGATCAGGATAAGAGGGTGGTGATATTCGTTAGGCGTTCTGATTGGCTAGTCAGCCTGAAATAGTGATGACTGGCTCATCAATATTCACCATTCTCTCCCTAAAGGCATGCTGGGTTGTGCTGTGTTGTCACTAGTTACCACAACCACAAAGTCAAAATTGTCTCTGTCATAAAAATTTATGAAAACAAAAATTCGCTTCATGGTCTTCATTTAAGGTTAGGGTTAGGCATACGATTACTAGGTTAGGTTTAAAATCAGATTTTAAGAAGAACAATTGTAGTGGGGGATACAGAGCAGGAGGGTCACAGAGCTTAGAGAACATACGTAGTATGGAGATGAGGTAGGGTTTGTGTGTGTATGGCATCTGAGGGACAGCTGTTCATCCAGCTGCTGTCCTCTAGGGGTCTCTTCTTACAGATGTTCTCATCCACACGGGGGGGTGTTACAACACACACATCTGGACCAGGGTGACCTCATCTCCTGGCTGCAGCCCCCGGTAACCTTGACACACCCCACCTCCTTGTGTGTGTGTGTGTGTCAGAGAGAGCAAGAGAGGGAGAGATAGAGATATAGGTAGAGAGAGAGAGAGAGAGAGAGTCTAGGTACGGGGTACATCAAGGAAAGCCAATGTGACCATAATCAGGATAAGAGGGTGGCATTCTGATTGGCTACTAGGTCTGATATAGTGATGGCAGGCTCATCAATATTCACAATTCTCTCCCTAAAGGTATGCTGGGACATTAGTATGCTGTGTTGTGCTGTTGTCTCACAGGGTTGGGCTTAGAGGCCTTACCCCACAGGAGCCACCCGAGAATAAACAACCCTTTTCTGAAAAGTCAACATCTCGCTCCACAGGACTGTTCCCCAACAAAATTGGCCGTGTATGTGGTGTGTATGCAAATTACCTCTTTGTCCAATTTATCAACATTAAATGACACACAATGGTGTTGTTAGCCAATCATCCATCAGCTTCAATGGAACAGGAGCTCAGCTGCCAATAAACCATTCAGGGGAAGGGATGTGGGTTATATCTGTGTGCTTCTGTGTGTCTTTGCATGTGTAATTGTATGACCAAAATTGGGAGCACAGGGTTCATCCATAAACTCAACCCAGGGGACCCACACCTCCTCTCATTCTGACCCCAACCAGTTATCCTCCTGACCCATTGGCCCATTGGGAGCCAACGTGAAATGACCCCTCTACTGTCTGATGACCTGGTTATTCTAACAGTGTGTGATGTGTGTGTGTGTTGACAGGGAGAACTGCCTGTCCCCAGTCTGCCCAGAGAAGTGTCCCCTGGTGCAGGCGTTCCTCTCTCCATGGAGGGTGTTCCTGGCCCACGCCCACACCCAGCTGCAGACCGGTTTACAGACACAGGAGAGACACCTCTTCCTCTTCACTGACACACTCCTTATCGCCAAGGCCAAGTGAGTCTCTCTCTGTGTCTGTGTGTGTGTGTATGTGTGTGTGTGTGTGTGTGTGTCTGTGAGTGTGAGTGAGTGAGTGAGTGAGTGTGAGAGAGAGAGAGAGAGAGAGAGAGAGAGGGGGGTGCTAAAAACAGCATTCCATCTCTTTTCCCTCCAGCAAGTCTAAAAACACCCGTTCCAGGTCTGTGAGACATATCCCTCTCTTATCCCATCTTCCCTCTACTCCATCCCTCCATCGCTCCTATCCAGCCTATAATTCCCTCTCAGCCAATCAAATCCATCTGGTCCATCCCAGATCAAAGACCACCGAGGGGCTCCCCACCCACAACACAACCTTCAGGCAATGATCAGGGTGTTGAACCAACGTTGCTGAGATGTTGTGTCAGCAGAACTGGTCCTCTCTCTCCAACCTATATTCAACATCACGTGTCCCTGGGTGGAGCTGACCCATACAGTGGAGACAGCTATAATTACATTATGGGTGAAAAATAGTAGGCTAGGAAGTTAGGAAGGAGTACGTGTGTGTATCAGAGGTGTGCACGTGTGCACAGACAGAGACATGTGTACAGTATATAGGTTTATTTATGTGTTTATGTGTCTTGTGGCAGAACAGGGGGTTTGATCTAGACGTTTACACAAATCAGACACGGACTAGTGTTATAGCTCAGTTTCAAGGGTGTTTATTTAAACCAATAAAGAAAAGGACCAGTTCAAGACCTGACACATCCAGCAGAGGGAGCCACTGCCCCGTGATGTAAACTCCATCTGTCACCAGGCCTCGTCTGCACCAGCATCGGTACCTGGAAATCGGGACTCACGAGAACCGAATGGGAGCACAGGGCTTCCTTCAAGCGCCTGAAGCTGCTTTGGCCTCATCTGACCACTTCACTGTTTTCGGGAGGCAGGCCCTGGTCAGATCGGTAACGGTAGAGGTTATAGCCGCAAAGTTGGTGATAAACCCGCTATAGTATCCCGCCAGCCCCAGGAAGGACTTGACCTGTGTCTTGGTGCGGGGAACGGGCTAGTCACAAACCGCCTGGACCTTCCTCTCCTGGAGCTTGACGTTCCCACATCCAATCAAATACCCCAGGTACTCCACCTCCTTGAACACCAGCTTGCATTTCTTGGGATTCGCTGTCAACCTGGCTTGTCTGAGCGTGTCCAGTAACGCCTGGAGGCACATCAGGTGCTCTTCCCAGCCTTGGCTGTGGATGATGATGTCATCCAAATAGACTGCTGCATACTGTTGGTGTGGTTGGAGGTCTCGGTCCATCAGGTGCTGGAACATGGGTGGGGCTCCATGGAGACCGAACGGGAGGACCCGGTATTGGTATAAGCCGTCCGGTGACGAGAATTCCATCTTCTTCCGGTAGGAGGTTGCCAAGGGTACCAGCCAATATCCCTTGGTCAGCTCCAGGGTCCTGAAGGCCTTTCCCAACCGGTTGATGAGCTCGTCCAACGTCGGCATGGGGTAGTCGTCAAACAAAGTCATTACGGTTTGAGCACCAACACAATGGGGCTGCACCATGCACTGTGGGACTCCTCGATGACTCCAATCCTCAGCATAGCCTCCACCTCCTGCTTCACAGCCTTCCTTTGTGCCTCTGGGATCATGTATGGCCTCTTTTGTACCGTTTATCCAGGCTGGGTGAGGACGTGGTGTTGAATGAGGGTTGTTCGTCCCGGCTTCTCGGAAAACACGTTGGTGTTCCGATCGATGATGTCACGTTCGTCGTAACGAGGAGAAAAAGGCGCAGCGTGATAAGAATACATTCTTCTTTATTTAGACGAAGAACACTAAACAAACTAGCTAAACAACAAAACAACCGTGAAGCTATAAGACACGAGTGCTGACAGGCAACTATACATAGACAATAACCCACAAAACCAAAATGGAAAATGGCATCCTAAATAGGATCCCCAATCAGAGACAACAATAAACAGCTGCCTCTGATTGGGAACCAATTCAGGCCACCATAGACCTACATTTACCTAGACAAACCAAAACCCCATAGCTATACAAAAAACCATAGACAAGCCAAAAACACACATACCACCCTCGTCACACCCTGACCTAACCAAAATAATAAAGAAAACAAAGATAACTATGGTCAAGGCGTGACAGATGAGCTCCTGGATTGCTTGCTTCTGGGCCAGTTTGAGGTCCTCATTGCTCAGGACCAGTTGATATCCCGGGTTTTGTCCACAACACTGCCAAGGCTGTCCTTACGTGCCACCTCTTCAATTGATTCACGTGGTAAATCTGTTGGGGTTTCCATCTCCCCGGCTGCCGTACGCAGTAATTTATGGGTCCCAGCTTCTCTTTCACCTCGTATGGCCAGTGCCGTATTGTCCGGAACGTACTTTCTGTGGTGGGGATTAAAATGAGCACATTGTCACCCACATGGAACTCTCGGGGCTGGGTACCCCGGCTTGGGCGCACTGGGCCTTCTTCATATGTTCCCTTACCAATGGCCATATGGCTGTTATCCACTCCCTCATCGTCTATACGTGTTCCACCATACTGCGTAAGGAGGTTGGCTGGGCTTCCCACACCTCCTTGCCAAGATATAGTAGGCTGCATGGTCTCCTCCCATAGAGGAGTTCAAAGGGGGAAAACTCAGTGGAGGCTTGGGGCACTTCTCGGATCGAGAATATTAGGTGGGGTAGTAGCTGGTCCCAGTTCTTCCTGTCCCGCTCAATGACCTTCCGCATCATTTGTTTGAGCGTCTTATTTAACCGCTTGATGAGCCCATCCGTCTCCGGATGAAAGACGAGTTCCGGATCTGCTTTATCCATAAGAGAGCACACAAATCTTTCATTAGTCAGGACATAAACTCGGTACCTTGGTCAGTCAGGATCTTGTTCGGGATGCCCACCCGGCTGAAGAGGTGGAACAGCTCCCGGCGATTCCCTTGGAGACTGCCGCCTTAGGGGAATGGCCTCGGGATATCGGGTCGCATAATCTACTATCACCAGGATGAACAGGTGTACTCAAGCCATGGCGATGCGTTCAAATGGCACTCCGATGATCGGTAGGGGAACCAGTGGGTTCCGGAAGTGTGGGGTGGTGATTTGGGGTGGTGATTTGACACTCCAGGCAGCTGCAGCAATAGTCTTCCACGGCCCACCGCATCCCTGGCTATCGTTCAGGCAAAATAGAAATAAGTGCACTCAGGATATCCGGAAGGCCAAAGTTAGTTACTTTAAGGAGCAGTTCCTTCTCTGTGGGTTTAACCCCAAGAAGTTCTGGAAAACAATTAAATACCTGGAGAATAAACCCTCCTCCTCACAGCTGCCCATGTTCCTTAACTTCTTGCGTCGAGCCATCCCGGATCCGGGATCGTGAATACAGCCTCAAGCTCATTACCATAACGCAACGTTAACTATTCATGAAAATCGCAAATGAAATGAAATTAATATGCTAGCTCTCAAGCTTAGCCTTTTGTTAACCACACTGTCATCTCAGATTTTCAAAATATGCTTCTCAACCATAGCAAAACAAGCATTTGTGTAACAGCTAGTGCAGCTAGCGTAGCATTTAGCGTTAGCATCAGCAGGCAACATTTTCACAAAAACCAGAAAATCATTCAAATAAAATCATTTACCTTTGAAGAACTTCAGATGTTTTCAATGAGGAGACTCCCAGTCAGATAGCAAATGCTCAGTTTTTCATGAAAGATTATTTGTTTAGGAGAAATCGCTCCGTTTGGTGCGTCACGTTTAGCTACGAAAAAAACCTGTATCCAGGAGTGTAATTATCCCCGCAGCTCATTAGCATAACACAACGTTAACTATTCATGAAAATCGCAAATGAAATGAAAATGCTAGCTCTCAAGCTTAGCCTTTTGTTAACAACACTGTCATCTTAGATTTTCAAAATATGCTTCTCAACCATAGCAAAACAAGCATTTGTGTAACAGCTAGCGCAGCTAGCGTAGCATTTAGCATTAGCATCAGCAGGCAACATTTTCACAAAAACCAGAAAATCATTCAAATAAAATCATTACATTTGAAGAACTTCAGATGTTTTCAATGAGGAGACTAGATAGAAAATGTTCAGTTTTCCTGAAAGATTATTTGTTTAGGAGAAATCGCTCCGTTTGGTGCGTCACGTTTGGCTACCAAAAAAAACCCGAAAATTCAGTCATCAAAACGTCGAACTTTTTTCCAAATTAACTCCATAATATCGACTGAAACACGGTAAACGTTGTTTAGAATCAATCCTCAACGTGTTTTTCACATATCTCTTCGATGATATATCGTTCGTGGAAGTGTGCGTTCTCCTCTGAATCTCAATGGAAAATGCCTCCAGTTGAAGATTACGCACCAATTTAGACAAAGGACACCGGGCGGACCCCTGGCAAATGTAGTCTCTTATGGCCAATCTTCCAATGATATGCCTACAAATACATCACAATGCTGCAGACACCTTGGAGAAACGATAGAAAGGGCAGGCTCATTCCCGGCGCATTCACAGCCATATAAGGAGACAATGGAAAACAGAGCCTCAAAAATTCTGCCCATTTCCTGGTTGAAGTTTCATCTTGGTTTCGCCTGTTGCATGAGTTCTGTGGCACTCACAGATAATATCTTTGCAGTTTTGGAAACCTTAGAATGTTTTCTTTCCAAAGCTGCCAATTATATGCATAGTCGAGCATCTTTTCGTGACAAAATATTGCGCTTAAAACGGGCACGTATTTTTATCCATAAATTAAAAGAGGGCCCCCTATATCCAAGAAGTTAAAGGGGGAGATCCAACTGATCTTAACTGTTTTAGGCCTATTTCTATTGTGCCTTGTTTATCAAAAGTGTTGGAAAAACCTGTCAATAATCAAATGACTGGCTTTCTTGATGTCTATAGTATTCGCTCTGGTATGCAATCTGGTTTCAGCTCAGGTTATGGATGTGTCACTGCAACCTTAAAAGTCCTCAATGATATCACCATTGCCCTTGATTCTAAGCAAGATGGTGTTGCTATTTTTATATACTTGGCCAAAGCTTTTGATACACTAGACCATTCCATTATTGTGGGAGTACTGGTGTCTCTGAGGGGTCTTTGGCCTGGTTTGCTAACTACCTCTCTCAAAGAGTTCTGTGTATAAAGTCAGAAAATCTGCTGTCTCAGCCACTGCCTGTCACTAAGGGAGTACCCCAAGGATCAATCCTAGGCCCCACGCTCTTCTCAATTTACATCAACAACATAGCTCAGGCAGTAGGAAACTCTCTCATCCATTTAAATGCAGATGATACAGTCTTATACTCAGCTGACCCCTCCCCGGATTTTGTGTTAAATGCTCAACAACAAAGCTTTCTTAGTGTCCAACAAACTTTCTCTACCCTTATCCTTGTTCTGAACACCACCAAAACAAAGGTCATGTGGTTTGGTAAGAAGAATGCCCCTCTTCCCACAGGTGTTATTACTACCTCTGAGGGTTTAGGCTTATACAAGTACTTGGGAGTATGGCTAGACGGTGCACTGTCCTTCTCTCAGCACATATCAAAGCTGCAGGCTAAAGTTAAATCTAGACTTGGTTTCCTCTATCTTAATCGCTCCTCTTTCACCCCAGCTGCCAAACTAACCCTGATTCAGATGACCATCCTACCCATGCTAGATTACAGAGACATAATTTATAGATCGGCAGGTAAGGGTGCTTTCGAGCGGCTAGATGTTCTTTACCATTCGGCCATCAGATTTGTCACCAATGCCCCTTATAGGACACATCACTGCACTCTATACTCCTCTGTAAACTGGTCATCTCTGTATACCCGTCACAAGATCCACTGGTTGATGCTTATTTATAAATCCCTCTTAGGCCTCACTTCCCCTATCTGAGATATCTACTGCAACCCTCATCCTCCACATACAACACCCGTTCTGCCAGTCACATTCTGTTAAAGGTCCCCAAAGTACACACACATCCCTGGGTCGCTCTTCTTTTCAGTTCGCTGTAGCTAGCGACTGGAACGAGCTGCAACAAACACTCAAACTGGACAGTTTTATCTCAATCTCTTCATTCAAAGACTCAATCATGGACACTCTTACTGACAGTTGTGGCTGCTTTGTGTGATGTATTGTTGCCTCTACCTTCTTGCCCTTTGTGCTGTTGTCTGTGCCCAATAATATTTGTACCATGTTTTGTGCTGCTACCTTGTTGTGTTGCTACCATATTGTTGTTATGTTATGTTGTGTTGCTACCATACTGTGTTGTCATGTGCTGCTGCCTTGCTATGTTGTTGTCTTAGGTTTCTCTTTCTCTAGTGTTGTGTTGTCTCTCTTCTCATGATGTGTGTTTTGTCCTATATTCATATTGGATTTATTTTTTTATTTTTATCCCAGGCCCACGTCTCCACAGGAGGCCTTTTTTCCTTTTGGTAAGCCGTCATTGTAAATAAGAATTCTTAACTGACTTGCCTAGTTAAATAAAGGTTAAATAAATAAATTTAAAATCCTGGCCAGTGGAACCGTGCGGCGATCCGTTCCCAGGTTTTCTCCATTCCCAGGTGGGCCCCCAACAAATAAGTGTGGACCAGCTGAAGAACAGTTCCGACGTACTGGCGGGTCAGCAACAACACTTTTTGAAGTTCCCCCTGTTCGTGCAACACCTGATACAACAGCTGGCCATCCACCACTATCACCTGGGCCGCGGCGGCTTTCAAGTTTGGATCCTCCCACTGGGTGGTCCCAAACTGTACCCTCAGGGGTCTCAGGGCAGGTATCTCTGCGGGTCCCTCGAAATTGAGGAGGGAGGCATGGGTTCCTCCTCCGGTTGTTCACCAGGTGAGGTTGGTTCCGGCGCCCCCTCGGATCCCCGACTCCTGGCCCGAAGACCTTCGGGGTCGCACAGGTGGCAGTCCGACGGTGCTCTCGTCGGTCGCCGGCTTGTACTCTTTTTCCAAGCTCGTGCCTCCACAGTTCCGTGAACAGAGGACAATCTTGTCCCACAAGGAGGGGTACTGGACAATTCAGGTACGGCACGATGGTGGCCTGCCCGGTTGAATACTGCTTGGTGTTGCCGTGGACACAGGAGACGGACATCTCCTCACCATGGTTGGTAGGATGGGCCAGTAGGCGCGCTTGTACGAGCGTTACCACACTCCAGGAATTGAACAGAGCATGGGTATCGTGACTGTTGACTTTCCCCGGGACCATGGGTGCTGTTGGTTTCGCTGTGGGCCCAACAGGATGTGATGTGGTTTACTGCATGGCCCGTCCCGTCTCCGGGGCACGCTGATGGCTACAACTCCTCTCGACCCTGGCAATTCAAGAGTGGAAAGCTGTCATCAAGTTAAAGGGTGGTTACTTTGAAGAATCTCAAATGTTTGGGTTACTACATGATTCCATAAGTGATATTTCATAGTTTTGATGTCTTCACCATTATTCAACAATGTAGAAAATATATATATAATGTAGGAATGTTGAGAATTCGACCATGGATATTAATTAATGTACTGTATGTGCTCAGAAATATGTGATTCAGTGTGTGTGTGTGTGTGCTAGTATATTAAACTGTTTGTGACCCTCTTGTGTTTCCTGCAGGTCGTCCACACACTTCAAGCTGAAGGCTCAGGTGCGTATGTGTGAGATGTGGACAGCAGGCTGTATGGAGGATGTGTGTGAAGGCACCACCAGTCCAGAAAGGAGCTTCGTCATGGGCTGGCCCACTTTTAACTGTGTCGCCACATTCAGGTACACACACACACACACACACATGCACACGCGCGAACACATGCACACACGCACACACACGCACGCACGCACACACACACACACACACACACACACACACACACACACACCTATGTATGAAAGCAGACTGGTTAGTGTATTATTACTGTATACTCTGTACTTATAGTGAGAAAGTCCCTTTAATAAATCCTAATTGAGTATGCACAGCACAGTACAGTACAGGACTTGTTATACTGTTTCTCAGAACAAGGAACAACCACTTGAACAGTACATTCTTAACCCTCCACCACACCACATCCTGGGTCATATTCCTAATCGTAATCCCCCCTTACTCTGACCACAGAGAGCCAGGGATTGCAAAATATCACACACACACACTATATTCCTTGACAACAGGAATTCATAGGAACTATGCAATTTTACAGGGACACATTATGTAAGAGAAGATGAGAAAAATAAGATGGTTATCCGACTTCATTTCCCCTTCTTATTTTCGGTCTCCTCTGTCTGCAGTTCTGTGGAGCACAAGGAGAAGTGGCTTTCTCTCATCAAAAGGTAACCAAAATTGACGGGAGACAATATTTTTCTGACAGTAATATTTTATGGCTTGACTTCAGTATAGAATAGACTAGAAGTATGGCTTGTGTGAAATAAAGTGTTATTTTCTAATTCTGACTTCCTTCATTCCTCCAGTCGAATAAATGAAGAGAAAGAGAAGGATGACCCCAAGACCATTCCTTTGAAAATATTTGCAAAGGACATTGGGAATTGTGCTTCTGTAAGTTTACGAATGCAGTGGTGCAGGTCTGTGTGTGTGGGGGGGTTATTTCATGGTTGTGTGTGTGCTTGTGTTAATTTATTTAATGTTTTTGTGCTTTTCCCCAGGCTAAGACTCTAGCTGTCAGTAATTCCGACAGCACCACTGATGTAATCCGAATGGCACTACAGCTGTTTGGCATTTCGGTAAGTGTGTGCGCTTGTTTCTGAGTGTGTGTGTGTGAGTGGGTATGTTTTGGAAGTGTGTTCTTTGGTGCCATTCTTTCTTTTTTTTTTCTCTCTCTCTCTCTCTCTCTCTCTCTCTCTCTCTCTCTCTCTAGGGCTGTGTGAAAGACCACCAGTTGTGGATGAGCTCCTATAAGGATGACTCCCCCTATCCTCTGATTGGTGAGTTTACCTCCATTACCCAACCCTACTCAGCTCTTTTACACCCAGCATACACCTTAATCAGTGGTCAGGGGCAACTTCTACCTACTCCAACTCCTTACTCTGCGGTCAAAGTTGCTCTGCTTTGGTATTCTTCCTTCCGTTAACGACGAGGTAGATAAAAGACTAGCTGAATACTGTAAATCTGGTCTGGTCACATCTCAGGACAGACTCACGTCCCCTGACGTCTAACCTGACCCTCTCCTCTCTAACCCTTCAGGGCACGAGTTTCCCTTCAGTATCAAGATGAGTCACATTCGTAATGTGGGAGCAGGAGGAGATGGAGGAAAGGATGCGATTCCTCCTCCTCCGGAGGAGGACCAGGGGACGATGCTGCTGGACCAGTGTCTCCCTCCAGACACCCAGTGCCAGTTCATCCTCAAGCCCAGCCGGGTGGACCTCAGACAGGCTCCGCTTATAGGTATGAGAGCCCTTACCGACAGTGAACGGATTAACAGAAAAAAAGGGTTATGTTTCCTTCAAAAATGTGTCGCATCCCTTTTTTGCACTTGTTTACTTCATACCTCCTTCTTTTCCCTCATATGTCTTTCTCTCTGAAAGTACGGAATGAGAGAGAGAGAGAGAGAGAGAGAGAACATAGAGAGAGAGAGAGAACATAGAGAGTGTGTGAGAATGTGTTCCAGGATGCTCATTGAGGACGCTCCACTGAATCACCCACAAGACCCTCAGATTCCTCTCTATCCCCGTCAAGTTCTTACATAAGCCTCCATTTAACCACACCGTCCAATATTTGCTACACCAGCCTAATTATTTCCATCTAACAAGTGTTTTACAAACATGTCGAAGGGTGTCACTGATGGATTTGTGTGTCAACTCTGCTATGACACCAAATATTTTTACCCATCCATCCAGAAAATGAAAGGTTTTTATTGGCTAGGAGAGAAATATGGCATCTGTTTTGCAACAAACCCAAATGGATCCATTAAAATCCATAAAAGGATCAAAACATTGCCCATACAACCAGCCCTCTCTCTCTTTCTCTCCCCCTCGTTCCCTCTCTTTTAAATATTCCCCCTCTCCAAGATTTCTCACACTGGTATATAGTGATGCGTGATTTACAACTTTATAAACATTTAACGATGCTTTGGCTCGTTTAAGAATGTTGGAGCGGCTCTATAACAATGTTGTTTTGATTTGGATTCCAAAATGTAACTGAGTGTAAAGCTGGAGTGGTGTTAAAGTCAGATTTGAACGTGCAGGGTCCTGGGCAGCTAGGGGTGTTGTGCCAGTAATGCGGAAGGGCCTTTTATTGTCCACCCCCACCCTTATAAACACAGTATAAACTGTGCTTCACACACATTTAATGTTTTTATCCAGAAAGTCCAAGTAGACAGGCAAAAAGGTGCCCACACGCGCAACGTAACTCAAATAAACACACAGACAGAGCGCTCATAGTCTATCAAACATACAGTACCAGTCAAAAGTTTGGACACACCTACTCATTCATGGGTTTTTCTTTATTTAAAAAAAAACTATTTTCTACATTATAGAATAATAGTGAAGACATCAAAACTATGAAATAACACATATGGAATCATGTAGTAACCAAAAAAGTGTTCAACAAATCAAAATATATTTTATATTTGAGATTCTTCAAAGTAGCCACCCTTTGCCTTGATGACAGCTTTGCACACTCTTGGCATTCTCTCAACCAGCTTCATAAGGTAGTCACCTGGAATGCATTTCAATGAACAAGTGCTCAAATAACCAAACAGAAACAATAGTCCATCATTACTTTAAGACATGAAAATAAGTTCATTAGAGTTACCAGCCTCAGCAATTGCAGCCCAAATAAATGCTTCACAGAGTTCAAGTAACAGACACATCTCAACATTAATTGTTCAGAGGAGACTGCGTGAATCAGTCCTTCATGGTCGAATTGCTGCAAAGAAACCACTACTGAAGGACACAAATAATAAGAAGAGACTTGCTTGGGCCAAGAAACACGAGCAATGGACATTATTTTGATTTGTTGAACACGTTTTTGGTTACTATATGATTCCGTATGTGTTATTTCATAGTTTTGATGACTTCAATATTACTCTGCAATGTAGAAAATAGTAACAATAAAGAAAAACCCTTGAATGAGTAGGTGTGTCCAAACTTTTGACTTGTACTGTACATAGACACACACGGTATGTAACATACAGTGGCAAGAAAAAGTATGTAAACCCTTTGGAAATACATGGATTTCTGCATAAACTTTGATCTGACCTTCATCTAGGTCACAACATTAGACAAAGACAGTCTACTTAAACTAGTAACACACAAACAATTATACATTTTCATGTATTTATTGAACACACTGTGTAAACATTCACAGTGCAGGGTGGGAAAAGTATGTGAACCCTTGGATTTAATAACTGGTTGACCCTTCTTTGGCAACAATAACCTCAACCAAACGTTTTCTGTAGTTGCGGATCAGACCTGCACATCGGTCAGGAGGAATTTTGGACCATTCCTCTTCACAAAACTGTTTCAGTTCCACAATATTCTTGGGATGTCTGGTGTAAACTGTTCTCTTGAGGTCATGTCACAGCATCTCAATCGGGTTGAGGTCAGGACTCTGACTGGGCCACTCCAGAAGGTGTATTTTCTTCTGTTGAAGCCATTCTGTTGTTGATTTACTTCTGTGTTTTGGGTCGTTGTCCTGTTGCATCACCCAACTTCTGTTGAGCTTCAATTCGCGGACAAATTGCATTCTCCTGCAAAATGTCTTGATAAACTTGGGAATTCATTTTTCTGTCGAAGATAGAAAGCTGTCCAGGCCCAGAAGCAGCAAAGCCGCCCCAAACCATGATGCTCCGTCCACCGTACTTTACAGTTGGGATGAGGTTTTGATGTTGGTGTGCTATGCCCTTTTTTCTACATTGTTCCTTCTAAACAACTCAACTGGAGTTTCATCTGTCCACATAATATTTTGCCAGTAGTACTGTGGAACATCCAGGTGCACTTTTGCAAACTTCAGATGTGCAGCAATGTTTTTTTTGGACAGCAGGGGCTCCTTCCGTGGTGTCCTCCCATGAACACCATTTTTGTTTAGTGTTTTACGTATCGTAGACTCGTCAACAGAGATGTTAGCATGTTCCAGAGATTTCTGAAAGTCGTTAACTGAAACTCTAGGATTCTTCTTAACCTCATTGAGCATTCTGCATTCTGCGCTGTGCTCGTGCAGTCATCTTTGCAGGACTGTCACTCCTAGGGATAGTAGCATCAGTGCTGAACTTTCTCAATTTATAGACAATTTGTCTTACCATGGACAGATGAACATCAAGGCTTTTAGAGATACCTTTGTATCCCTTTCCAGCTTTATGCAAGTCTTCTGAGGTCTTCTGATATCTCTTTTGTTTGAGGCATGGATCACATCAGGCAATGCTTCATGTGAATAGCACACTGAAATTTTGTGAGTGTTTTTTATAGGGCAAGGCAGCTGTAACCAATTTTTCCAATCTCGTCTCATTGATTGGACTCCATGTTAGCTGAGTCCTGACTCCAATCCTGACTCCAATTCATTAGCCTAGGGGTTCACATACTTTGCCCGACCTACACTGTGAATATTTAAGTTATGTATTCAATATAGACAAGAAAAATACAATAATTTTTGTGTTATTAGTTTAAGCACACAACGTTTGTCTATTGTTGTGACTTAGATGAAGATCAGATCAAGTTTGATGACCAATTTATGCAGAAATCCAAATAATTCCAAAGGGTTCACAATACTTATTTCATACTTTTTTACATTTTTTATTTCCTTTGGAAATAATTCCAAAGGATTCACAGCTACTTAACATGATATACCAAGTCTCAGAAATATGGTTTCACTAAGCACACACAAACACTTTTTCTTTCTCTGTCTCTCTCTAGCTCTCTCTTTCTCTCCAGACAGACTGCCCCATCTCTACCCCATTAGACTCAGACCCCTCTCTAGTCACGTCTCTTTCTGAATCAATGCCTCCTTCTCTCTCTCTCTCTCTCTCACACTACCATTCTCTCTCTTTTTCCCTTCCTCTGCTCTCTCCAAACACCATTAAGTCTTCATCTCTCTCCCCCTCTCCCTCCCTCTCATTGTGTTTTATTGAGTAGTAGGCCCTACTTCATAATAGAATAATGTCTTTAATGTTGGACTAAACCCCCCCTCCCTCTCTCTCCCTCTCTCTCTCCCTATAGAGCCAGGTCAGAAGTCTGTTAAGAGGAAGAGGTTGTTGATAAACTGGGCCTTCTGGAGGGGGTCCAGTAGCCAACTGGACGGTGTCCCCCTGTCCCCCACCCCGGGACGCCTGTTCGGACGGTCTCTCAGTTCCGTCTGCCGCCCTGACCACACCCTGCCCAAACCTGTCATGGACATGCTGGTGTTTCTGTACCAGGAGGGTCCCTACACCAGGGGTATATTCCGTCGCTCTGCAGGAGCCAAAGCCTGCAGAGAGCTGAGAGACAGACTGGACAATGGGACAGAGGACACACACTCACTCACACACGAGTCTGTGTTCGTCACTGCCGCAGTCTTCAAGGTAGGACAGAATGCAAGCAAGCACACACACACACCAGGGTCCTTTTGTATTAATCAGAGTTTAAAGGGTTTAGCCAGGCTTGTCAGATCAGATAAAATGGGACATGAGAGAGAGGAGGTTTGAAGGATCTGTTTCATCCTGCTTCAACACATTAGAATAATTCACAGC
Organism: Oncorhynchus tshawytscha; assembly: GCF_018296145.1. Lineage (NCBI taxonomy): Eukaryota > Metazoa > Chordata > Actinopteri > Salmoniformes > Salmonidae > Oncorhynchus > Oncorhynchus tshawytscha. Next base: position 61,278,944 of record NC_056431.1, read on the forward strand.
ACAGAGCTAACACAGCTGTAGACACACATATTCACCCCCATATCCAGTGTGTGTGTGTGTGTGTAAGTGTGTGTAAGTGTGTGAAATCATAGAAAGTCTTAGACAGACAGAAAGTAGTGAAGTGATTGGAGTGGAAGACAAAGCTTAGGTAGAAAAACACACTCAATTCAAAGCACATGTTGGAAGGCTTTACTGGAAACCTGTAGCTGTATTTGATCAGACAGAACAGGACACACACACACACACACACAGAACACATGCTGCTGTTCAGTTAGGCATATTACTATATTACTATACCCAATCCTAGCCAACAAACTGAAAACAACTGAGCTGACAAACAAACAACGTTGAGTGTAAAAGGATAGATTGCTTTAGTAAAACACACCTGGCTGTGCCATCTCTCAACTACTCTAAAATATTACTGAATAAAAGTTGAGTTGCACAGATTCTTTCATAGCATTCTGTTCTACTTTATGTGCCATATTTTCAGGATTCATATAATCTCTACAGAAAAGGAGCATACAGTTGAAGTCAGAAGTTTACATACACTTACAGTTGAAGTCGGAAGTTTACATACACCTTAGGCCAATACATTTAAACTCAGTTCTTCACAATTCCTGACATTTAATCCAAGTAAAAATTACCTGTCTTAGGTCAGTTAGGATCACCACTTTATTTTAAGAATGTGAAATGTCAGAATAATAGTAGAGAGAATGATTTATTTCAGCTTTTATTTCTTTCATCACATTCCCAGTGGGTCAGAAGTGTAGATACACTCAAATAGTATTTGATTGGCATTGCCTTTAAATTGTTTAACTTGGGTCAAACATTTCGGGTAGCCTTCCACAAGCTTACCACAATAAGCTGGGTGAATTTTGGCCCATTCCTCCTGACAGAGCTGGTGTAACTGAGACAGGTTTGTAGGCCTCCTTGCTCACACACACTTTTGCAGTTCTGCCTGCAAATTTTCTATAGGATTGAGGTCAGGGCTTTGTGATGGCCACTCCAATACCTTGACTTTGTTGTCCTTAAGCCATTTTGCCACAACTTTGGAAGTATGCCTGAGGTCATTGTCCATTTGGAAGACCCATTTGCGACCAAGCTTTAACTTCCTGACTGATGTCTTGAGATGTTGCTTCAATATATCCACATAAGTTTTTAAGGGGTGTTCTAACCTAAATTGTGTCCCTGTGGTTGTGTCCCCCAACAGGACTTCCTGCGGAACGTTCCAGGCAGTCTGCTTTGTGTGGATCTGTATGAGCAGTGGATTGGAGTGATGGAGAGAGAGGAGGAAGAGGAGAAATGGCTAGCCATCCATAGGTACTGATACTCCCCGTAACGCACCTTCACAAACACATTGGAAAAACAAAGATCACCCTCATCATTCTCTGCCCACTATTTAAATCTTTGTCTGACACATCCAGTCTTACCAGATGCTGTCAATGTTGTGTTTTCATCACTGATTTTTTTGTCGTCGTCCCCCACCTCAGGTTAGTCCATCTTCTGCCCAGTGAAAACCTGTTGCTTCTCAGACACGTGGTTGCCGTGCTCCACTGTATCCAAGGAAATGCAGAAGACAACCAGATGAATGCCTTCAATCTGTCTGTGTGCATCGCTCCCAGCATGCTGTGGACACCAGCCCCCTGTAGCCCACGGGGAGAGGGGGAGGCCACCAAGAAGGTGAGAATGGACCCAAACCTCAAACTTTTTTGTAGATTTCCCTCTCTGCTAACAAACCTTTTCATTTATTTAATTTACTTTCATGTCTTATCAATCACATAATTCTACCACACAGTGTATGTGTGTTACTACA
>NC_056431.1:61283256-61285756 GCF_018296145.1 Oncorhynchus tshawytscha
ACATACATACATACGTCCATACATACATACATACATACATACAGACATAAAAAAATACATACATATGTCCATACATACATACAGACATAAATACATAAATACATATGTCCATACATACAGACATAAATACATACATACATACGTCCATACATACATACATATGTCCATACATACATATGTACATACATACATACATACATACATACATACATACATACATACATACATACATACATACATACATACATACATACATACATACATACGTACATACATGTGTCCATACATACAGACATAAATACATACATACATATGTCCATACATACATACAGACATAAATACATAAATACATATGTCCATACATACAGACATAAATACATACATACATACATACATACATACATACATACATACATACGTCCATACATACATATGTCCATACATACATATGTCCATACATACATACATACATACATACATACATACATACATATGTCCATACATACATACATACAGACATAAATACATAAATACATATGTCCATACATACATACATACATACATACATACATACATACATACATACATACATACATACATACATACATACATACATACATACATACATACATACATATGTCCATACATACATACATACATATGTCCATACATACATACGTACATACAAACATATGTCCATACATACATACAGACATAAATACATAATTACATATGTCCATACATACAGACATAAATACATACATACATACGTCCATACATACATACATATGTCCATACATACATACGTACATACATATGTCCATACATACATACATACATACATATGTCCATACATACATACATACATACATACATACATACATACATACATACATACATACATACATACATACATACATACATACATACATACATACATACATACATACGTACATACATATGTCCATACATACAGACATAAATACATACATACATATGTCCATACATACATACAGACATAAATACATATGTCCATACATACAGACATAAATACATACATACATACATACATACATACATACATACATATGTCCATACATACAGACATAAATACATACATACATACATACATACATACATACATATATACATACATACGTACATACATATGTCCATACATACAGACATAAATACATACATACATATGTCCATACATACATACAGACATAAATACATATGTCCATACATACAGACATAAATACATACATACATACATACATACATATGTCCATACATACAGACATAAATACATACATACATACATACATACATACATACATACATACATACATACATACATACATACATACATACATACGTCCATACATACATACATATGTCCATACATACAGACATAAATACATACATACATATGTCATACACAGACATAAATACATACATACATACATACATACATACATATGTCCATACATACATATGTCCATACATACATACATACATACAATGTCCATACATACATACATACATACATACATACAGACATATGTCCATACATACATATGTCCATACATACATACATACATATGTCCATACATACATACATACATACATAGTCCATACATACATATGTCCATACATACATACGTACATACGTCCATACATACATACATACATACATACATATGTCCATACATACATACATATGTCCATACATACATACATCCATACATCCATACATACATACATACATACGTACATACATACGTCCATACATACGTACATACATATGTCCATACATACATACATACATACATACATACATACATACATACATACATACATACATATGTCCATACATATGTCCATACATACGTCCATACATACATACATACATACATACATACATACATACATACATACGTCCATACATACGTCCATACATACGTCCATACATACATACATACATACATACATACATACATACATACAGACATAAAAAAATACATACATATGTCCATACATACATACAGACATAAATACATAAATACATATGTCCATACATACAGACATAAATACATACATACATACATACGTCCATACATACATACATATGTCCATACATACATACATATGTCCATACATACATATACATACATACATACATACATACATACATACATACATACATACATACATACATACATACATACATACATACATACGTACATACATATGTCCATACATACAGACATAAATACATACATACATATGTCCATACATACATACAGACATAAATACATAAATACATATGTCCATACATACAGACATAAATACATACATACATACATACATACATACATACATACATACATACATACATACATACATACGTCCATACATACATACATATGTCCATACATACATACGTACATACATATGTCCATACATACATACATACATACATACATACATACAAACA